>NC_132884.1:36025451-36225451 GCF_030463535.1 Salminus brasiliensis | reverse complement strand
TACAAACATTTGGACATATAATGTATATGCTGGAATTGACTCTAATACTAATCCAGGTCTCTCAAATAGAGGCTGGGCCCACTCCCCCCCTTATGGGTAGCTCTGCTTGTAGCTCCAGTTTGAAATTGAAGGAGCAAGAGTAAACATGTCTTGGCTCATGGTTGTCAGACTGTGGGGAGGGCCGTTTGGAGGGACACAGCACTGCAGAATTGAGCATTCTACCTCATTTAACGCACCTGCTCCATCTCCCTCCCCCCTCCAGCTAATTAGCAAAAAATCAGAGTGTGCAACATCAGAGTGGAAGAGAGAAATCTCTGCAAGGTCATGGTCCTCCCAAGAACCCCAGGAGTGTGACACCCCACTGTCCTGATCTTTGCTGATCAGCTACATTTGGGGCAAGGGAGAACTCGATTTTTCCCTGAGCTATCGCTTTAACATCTAGCTTCTGGAGCACTGCTAAAGTGAGTCCCTTTGTCATATTGGAGATTTTCTGTGTCGCCCTATGGTTTCTTCACTTACATAACTGAACCGTTCTGCCAGAAAGAAGGTCAGCTTCAGCCTCAGCCCAGCACCGCTGGCCAATCAAATGACAAACAGCGCGTCAAGCACGTCCGACAGCTCTCTGTGCATGTCATCCTCTGCTTCTGCTCAAGGGGCCAGAGCCAAAAATACTGGAGTGTTGAGAGCACAGGAGAGGGAGCGGGAGATCCAGAGGGATGCTGTGATCCCAGGGATCTTAGGGATTTACTGACAGCGATTTAAAGGAATACTCCAGTGTTTTTCAGCCTAATCTTTCTATCTGCTCCATCTGTACACTCGAAGGAATAGTGGGTTCTTTATCAGTACTGACAGTGGAACCTGCTGTGGTGCTATGTAGAACCATGTATTAACAAAAGGTTTCCATTGTAGAGAAGAGTCATTTAACCAGGCAAAGAATCATTTTAGCATTCAGATGATTCTTTGAGTCATCATGGTTGTGTATAGAACCATAGCTTTTATTCAAGAACCGTTGAAGACCCCTTTTTTTTACAGCATACCGTCGATTCAGATGTAGTCAGAGATTAATCTATACATGTGGTTTCTGCACCGATCAGCCATAACATTAATTATTAATCAAATGACATTAATTATCTGGTTTCAGTGGCACCTGTCAGGGATGGGCTCTAAACATTAGGCAGCAAGTAAACAGTCAGTTCTTGAAGGTAATGTATTAAAAGCAGGGAAAATGGGAAAGTGTAAGGATCTGAGCCACATTGACAAGAACCAATTTGTGCTGGCTAGCTGATGATGATCTCCTTAACATCAGACAGGTCTTGTGGGGTATTCCTGCTATGCAGTGGTCAGTACCCATCAAACATACTCCAAGAACTGGCAACAGACAAGGTCATGCTGGGCACCTAAGGCTCACTGATGCGATCCATGGCGGCTTCACCTCACAACTTACAGGACTTGACAACTTGAAGGATCTGATACTAATGTCTTGGTACTAGTTACCACAGGGCACCTTCAGAGGTCTTGTTGAGTCCATGCCTTCACAGAGCCTATGCAGTGGTTTTAATGTTATGGCTGATCAGTGTGTATCCGCGTTCAATTATGTGGGTGGAAATGCATCTGCTGAATGGTGGCAAGGAGGTGAGAAGGTAAGAGGATGTTTACAGTAGGAGAACCATAAAGGAAACCAGAACAACACTCTTGTGTTTCTTTTCATGAGATAGAATCAGATTGTATCTCCTGGCTGTTTAGTGAAGGGTGTTAATAGAATCTATTTATACCCTTACAAGTCCATCCAAATATGGATTTGGTGATGAAATACTTGTTAATGCAAAGTAGAAACAAGGAGGTTGACTCAAATGTCTTTCAGTGCCGTGAAAAAGTATTTGCTCAAACAAAAGGTTTCCATTGTAGAGCTGAAACTGACCTTAACATACCGCTAGTCGTACGGGGAACGTCTCAGGCGACTTCTAGGTTCCAAACAAAACAATTCTCAGCATACCCCACAATCCCAGGTGTAACTAATGAACCAAATCAACCTGAATCGACACAATGACCCAAACATGAACACAAACGGAGGTTTGTAATAAGGAAGTCCTTATTTGGGCCTATGGACCTATTTGGGCCTATGGGCGGAATAAGGTGCTGTGACTGTGACCAGAGAACCTCTGGCACACAACCTCTGGACGAGAGGTTTGGAATCTGGTCATGCTGCTAGCCTTCGTCAGCCGGGGCCTGAAGAGAGCCCAGGGTGGGCAGATCTGGGGCACTTTCTTCCCACATCACTCTAGTGCAGTGCTGGCCGGCACTGCTGTCTGCTGGCCGATGCATCAGAGCCGGGTATGTATGGGTTCCTCCGAGCGCGTTGGTTGCCCGGTGACGTTGGTGTTGGATGAGGTGTCATGCCAGAGCATTGCAGGTGATGGGGGTGAACATGTGTGGGGTATACATATTCACCCCCATCACATTATATATATATATATATATATATATATATATATGTATATATATCACTATATATCACTATTTTCTTAATGTATTTGTCTAGTGCGTTTGATGATTGTTCATGGGAACGGGCTGTCCACTGCAGATGCGGCAAATAAGGAATAGCTTTAGGGTCTCTTGAGTGTTCCTTTAAGAAGACGAGGTACAATCACATAGAATAATGGTGTGGCTGTCTCCCTACGGTTCTTTCCTTCTCCCTCTGTTCTTTTGTCTGCTTTCTCCCTCCCTTTGCCAATGTTCCCTCTGTCTGCTCGTGTCTGCCTCAGCTTGCTCGTGTTTTTTTCTTGTTTCTTTTTTTTCTCTCCTTTCCCTTCCTACCTCTCTCTCTCTCTCTCTCTCTCTCTCTCTCTCTTTCTCTGAGGCAGGCAGGCAGATTGTGAAGAGGCTTGCGAATGTCTGCTCAGATGGCGTCTGCTGACTTAATCTGACAGTGCTAATGGCCAAGTTTAGACAGACTCCTCAGTAAACTGCAGATTACTGAGGAAAAATAAGCCAAAAAGAGGAGGCCTGAGAGATGTGACGTGAAGACTGAGAGAGGAGAGGAGAGGGAAGGAGAGGCGAGGCGGTAGGGAAAGGAGATGGATGGATGTCACAAAGGCACAGCAGTGAGAGGCTGGAAACAGGCGGAGTGAGCAAAACCAAACCGTGGGCAGATGGGAGGGATGGAAAGACCAGATCTGATCTGATTTGAGATTCAAGTCTCCATTTCTTGAGTACATAAAAGCCACCGATCAATAGTTAATGCTTCTAGTTCGAGTTTTGAAGATTTCTTTTCTTTTTACTGCTTGAGTTTGTCTTTAAAGATTTTTTTTGCACGCACAGGAAGAGCTGGAAAATCATTTAATTGGGATGAAACGAAGGCTGTAATGGAGAACATTATTTAAAAATGGCAAATCAATGGCAAATCTAGTGCAGACAGGTAATTCTAATTACCCCAAATAACAAATGGTACTGTGATTTTTTCAGAAAAGTCTGGATGTGCTACAGAGAGCAAACCGTCCAGTCATAGGCCAGTATAGTTTCATTGATGACCATTACTGCAAAAAAATGACATATTTATAATTTAATATTTAAACAAATGTTGCTATAGTAGGAAAGAACTTTTCTTAGAGGACATTCAGGCAGTTCAACATGAAGGCCTTTCTTTACTGCACATGTTTTTGTCAGCCCCTCTGTATCGTGCCCTCCCCCGGGGCGCCGCCCACAGGCTCACATGAGGACTTTTGTTGTGTTTCCGTTCTGGTTTTGATTCGCGGTTCTTGTTCATTTGCGTTTATGTACGATTGCTTCAGTGTTTTTTTCATGTTCACATGTTTTGGTTCAGGTTTATCATGTCTTGTTTAGTTGATGTGTTTCACCTGAGACGGGGGAATACCTAAGGAGCTCGGCTACAGAGCTCCTTGCTGAGAATTAAATGGATAAATGGATGTAAAAGGGTTGGAACGTTGTTGTAGTCCGGAAGGTTCCCGTCTTTGACCATGTTTGGATTAGGCCAGCTTTTGCTCGATTACCCCGTCTGCGAGCAAGCCAGTCGGCGGTTCAAGTATTCAGTGAGGTTCGCTCGCTATCTGCTACGTTATAACCCACGACTCTCGTTCCAGCTAGGTGACCCTCTGCCACGTAGCAGTTCCAGGTTGGGTCGGCCTTGCCACTCTTGCCAAGTAGCTGGTTCCCCAGCTTAACCCCCGGGTCTCAGGTCTGTTTGGTTTCACCCTCTTGTTTGCCATGTTCTGATTATGTTGATCACTGTTCACGTTTAAGACAGTTTGTCTTGTTTTGTTTAATAAATTACTTGCATTGAGTCCATCTCTGCGAGTGTTCATCCCTCTGTGTCTGGCCTAACCCGCCATGACAGTTCTAAGCAAAAAGGGTTCTAGATAGTACTACAGAGTTTTTTGGAATAATAACCACAGTGCAACACTTTTTGGTGCTTTATAAAACCATCGACAAAGGATTGTCCACTCCATCAACCAGGCAAAGAATAAAGGATGGTGGGTCAAGCCGAGCCATACTTAAAGCTGGAAGGGCTCTTCGTACAGATCGGCTTTTGACCTTTGCCATCAAGTACGGAGAGGCTGGTCTGTTCTTGGCTTTGTAAGCAGCTGCAGGAAGCCAGTGAAGAGAGAATGCAGCAGAGGAGGAGCTGAACATGGCTGAACTTAGAAGCGTTGAAGACGACCCGTGCCGCTGCATTCTGGATAAGTTGCAGGGGCCTGATGGTGTGCATAGGGAGACCAGCCAAAAGAGAGTTGCAGTAGTCAAGTCTTGAAGTGACCAGAGACTGAACCCAGAGGACCTGGGTGGCCTCGCTAGAGAGGAAGGGTTGAATTCTCCAGGTTTGCAACATGAGTCGAGAACGATAACTGGTCATCCACAACTACATCAGAGCTTCATGCTTCTGGAGATGGAGTGACCAGTGAGTTCTTGAAGGACATGGCAAGATCATGGTGCAGTAGTCCAGTAGTTCCAGGGATGTACGGCAGCTCAGTCTAACTGTGTTTTTTTTTTTTATATAATAAACATAAGTCTAATCTTCATGGTATTTCACTGATTAGTAAATTGCACTGAATCATGTTGTTTGAGATGGCGAAATGAGGCCGCCATGCTGCTTTTTTAAATTGAGATGTTTCCACAGCATAATTGGCCCAGGACTGTACTCTGTTGGGGGTCATCCCTCCAGAAATCAAACCATTTTCCCACACAATGCAAATTTGTAATTAGAGTAATTAGAGCATACACATGTAGTAACCTGTGTCGCAGGTGTGTCGCGATCTTCTGCCCTGTCACTTTTTACAGTGTTTAATGATGAAAGGAAATTGTCTGCATTAACATATTGGGACCCGCTAGTTACTGTATATCTTGCACTGAAGGAATTGAGAAGCAGTAATGGTCTAAAGTGTTGGATTGGATCGCTTAAATACATTGAAAAACTCAATGACAGTCACACAGTACTGGTTCGGTGGCATATTGCAGCCTTCTGTCCAATCAGTGTTGTGCAAGATTACAATAGTGAATGGCAAACAGTGGTTTGAGGAGCCCTGCTCTAAACACAATGTGGAATTCTGCCTCTTGTTTTGACAATATGGTCACTGTGCCAGTCAGGCATTGGCAGGTGCTAAAAAGGCCTGACACCCTCCCATGCTTCTTCTGCAGCTCTCAGTACTGAGCGTTTGCAAGGCTGGGTGACACTGACAGAAACGAGCACACTGTACAGTACATTGACGAAGCGTAAGCAGCCCAATCCATTCTGGCCTTCCAGGCTCCTTAATGATTCACCCTCCTCTCTGAAATAGGTGAGCGCAATCAAAGGGCCGTAAATTGTTAAGGAACAGAGTGACCAGAAGTGAAGCCTTGACATCGCTCGGGAACACTGTACAGCTGCCTTGGGGTTACGCTGACAATATAACAGAATTGCACATCGGGCTCAGACAGAGCGGCAGAGTAGAGCCAGTCCTTGGGGAATTAAATGTACTCTCAGGGTCTCTATCAAGCACTATCTCCACGACAGCAGAGTGCAGATGGGAGCTCTTACACGAGCGCTGGAACTTTCAGTTGGTAGCCGACCTCCACTGTGGAGACCTCTTAGGGCTGACCTTGCAGTAATAATGCATGAGACAGCATTCTCGCAGGTGAACATTTCACTGTTTGTGTACTGACCTTCGCCCCATTTTCTGCATCTTCTGCACCAGAGCAAGATTTTGACCTAGAACTGTCAAAGGGATGAAGATAGAACTTAAAGCCATAATTAAGCTGAGAAATCTATGTTGGAAAGGGGCAATTCTGGCTGTTTTGTAGCCAATTGTGAATTTCCTGAAAGAACCTCAGAATGGTTGCTCAGCTTAAGTAGTTCCTGCTACTAGGCATTTACTCGGCTGGTGCTATGATGTTGCTAAATGGTTGCTAGGTGGTTACTATAGTGTTGCTAGGTGGCTGTCGCTATGGTGTTTTCATGCGGTTGCTATGGTGTTGTTAGGTTGTTGCTGTGGTATCCCAGGTGGTTGCTATCATCTTGATGGGTAGCGGCTATGGTATTCCAGGTGGTTACTACAGTGTTGTTAGATACATGCTTTGGTGTTGTTAGGTTGTTGTAGTGAGTGTATAGTAAGTGTGTAGTAGTGTACACTGTAGTAAGTGTGTAGTATTGTACACTGTAGTGAGTGTGTAGTAGTGTACACTGTAGTGAGTGTGTAGTAGTGTGCACTGGAGTGAGTGTGTAGTAGTGTGCACTGGAGTGAGTGTGTAGTATTGTGCACTGGAGTGAGTGTGTAGTAGTGTACACTATAGTGAGTGTGTAGTAGTGTGCACTGGAGTGAGTGTGTAGTATTGTGCACTGGAGTGAGTGTGTAGTAGTGTACACTGTAGTGAGTGTAGTAGTGTGCACTGGAGTGAGTGTGTAGTATTGTGCACTGGAGTGAGTGTGTAGTAGTGTACACTGTAGTGAGTGTGTAGTAGTGTGCACTGTAGTGAGTGTGTAGTAGTGTGCACTGTAGTGAGTGTGTAGTAGTGTACACTGTAGTGAGTGTGTAGTGAGTGTGTAGTAGTGTGCACTGTAGTGAGTGTGTAGTAGTGTACACTGTAGTGAGTGTGGAGTAGTGTGCACTATAGTGAGTGTGTAGTAGTGTACACTGTAGTGAGTGTGTAGTAGTGTGCACTGTAGTGAGTGTGTAGTAGTGTGCACTGTAGTGAGTGTGTAGTGAGTGTGTAGTAGTGTGCACTGTAGTGAGTGTGTAGTAGTGTACACTGTAGTGAGTGTGGAGTAGTGTGCACTATAGTGAGTGTGTAGTAGTGTACACTGTAGTGAGTGTGTAGTAGTGTGCACTATAGTGAGTGTGTAGTAGTGTACACTGTAGTGAGTGTGTAGTAGTGTGCACTGTAGTGAGTGTGTAGTAGTGTACACTGTAGTGAGTGTGTAGTAGTGTGCACTGTAGTGAGTGTGTAGTAGTGTGCACTGTAGTGAGTGTGTAGTGAGTGTGTAGTAGTGTACACTGTAGTGAGTGTGTAGTACCATGCAGTATCAGATAACAGACCTCCTCACTTAGTTAGTTAGTCCTTCAGCTACAGTCTTATAGTCTTATGCAAGGATTTCAGCACATAAAACAAGTATTTTCAGCCAATCCTAATGTACCATTAATTTGTCAATAGTTTGGACACCCTAAGGGTTGATTCAGAATTTGATTTAGCTGACAGCCCCCAATTACAATTGGTCACAAGGTCTCAGACCTTGATTAGCAAATCAGACCTGAGGCATGTCACCAGTTGTAATTAGAAACTCCATCATCTAATGATATAATCACCATATAATTCCCAAGCTTTGTCAATTCACTGACTTTTCAATCCTTGATCTAACAGCCATTAAACATGGGCTCCTCTAAATCTTCTTCTAGATCTTCTAAAGATCTGAAAATAAAAGTAATCAATGCTTACAAAACGCCGGAAGATTCTTGTTTCTCCAGTATGGACTGTTATGACAAAGTGGGAGTTCAGGGAAACTGTGGAGGTCATGATGAGATCAGGAATACCAATAAAACTCTTGGAGAGAACTTCTCATAAGCCAGACCTCCATATCACTGCCCAGAACCTACAAGAACCTACCTACATTTAGTTGTGTCAGGGGGGTAGTACACTATTTTACTGTGCAGTGGAACATATAGATAATATGATCACCTTCACAGCAAACCATGTCAAAAATGCATTTGGAGAAAAAAAGGAATTTTATTTCATGAAAAGAACACCTTGCCAACTGTGAAGCATGAGGTGGAGCTATCATGCTTTGGGATTGTGTTGCTGCCAGTGGCTTTTGCAGTGGTTTACAAGTGGAGGGAAGAATGGATTCTACAGAATACCAGCAAATCCTGGATGCAAATGTCAAACTGTCTATTAAAAGGCTGAAATTGAAAAGAAGACAGCTTCTACATCAGGATAATGATCTACAACACACCTCAAAATCCACCATGGACTGCCTGAAGAGACTCAAACCGAAGCTTTTGGAATGGTCCTCACAGAACCTCTGACCTAAACATCATAGAAGATTTGTGGATAGACCTTTAAAAAAGCTGTGCAGTGTCATGGCGTGTACGGCCAGACCAAAAGGGATGAACACTCGCAGAGATGGAGATCAAAGAAGAGAACCAGCCGCTAGACCAAACAGCAAGGCTGACCTAACCTGAATATTGAGCTGCCGTGAATGCGGGTCGCCTTGCTTGAACGTGGATCGCCTGGAAACCTGGACAGGAAGTGAGTTGCCTCGCTTGCCACGAGAGTTGAAGGGAGACCTACTCCTGAACGTAAGTCGAGAACCAGAGCTGACCTGAACATGCCGGTAACACGTGAGGAAACTCGGGGCATCCTAGAGATTCCAAATCAGTCAATTCTTGGGAGTGAATCAAGGGGTTGAAGCTCCCTAAGTACTCCCAGTCCCAGGTGCAACACATGAACAAAACCAATGAACACGGAATCGACACAAAGGAACATGAATCAACAGAAACAAACCGGAAGTCCTTATTTGGGACTGTGGGCGGCAGCTCGGGATCGCTCCGGGGGAGAGCGCGATGACATGCAGCAAGACGACCGAAATAAGACTTTTAGCTGCTACAAAAAGAGTTCTGCCAATGGGTGTTATTAGGTCCTGACTCTGTAAGGTGGCGAAGCTTTTGCACAGGCCACAGGATTGATTTTTTTGGGGGATTCATTGTGTTTAAACACAAAAATATCGTGTTTCATGCTTGATTACCTACAGAGGCCAAGGTAGAGCTCTACACTATACATTAGTCTCACAGCACTACTTCAAAGCTAAAGAAGAAAGCGCCAGATACGCCACGGATTATTAACCACCTTCGGGATAAGAAAGAAATTATGTAAATTAGATATTTCGCTGAAGTATCCTATTCAAAAAACAGCCCCCCTACCCCACTATGGCTAAGACCACACACTGTTCAGAAAACTTCCAGATACTATTTATCAGTGGCCTCTTCAAATTCGAGTTTAATAAATGCCTCAGTGATAATACACACGCCCCAGGCGAGTAAAGAGCTTGGAAAGTTCTGTTATTTGGTATTCCAGATAAGCGGATTTAGGACTAAGACATGTCAGAGATGTTCCGTCATCCTTTTCTCCCCTTAAATGTAAATTGGCTGTTTTTTTACGCCGGCTAATCTCTTTAAAGATAGAGGCAGATGGAGTCTGGAATTTTTTATAGAACTCTGTGAGTCTGAAAGGAGGCCGATTAAAGATTAAAGATTCTGATCAGTGGTGTGTTCTGCAGCGAAGCCGCTTGGGACCAGATGGCTGCCAAATTTGCCCTTGAAACAGCTGAAGAGAGGCAGGGTTTGGATGTTGTCCTGACATGCTACAATATGTCCCTTGTCAGCCTTCTGGGTAATTATGTCTCTGATCATTTGGGCTGTGTTTTATTCTCCCGGACAGTCACACTTCAGAGGTACACTTTTGTGTAAAGGTGCCTCAAGTGGTTCTTTGGGTGAGGCCATAAAGAAGCACGTTTGTAATAGAAATCTGTGAGTGTGAAGAACCACACTTAGATTCTGTACATCAAGTGAAGATTCTGTAGACCTTCAGAAGTTTATTCACACTGCTCCATACACTATATGTCCAAATGTCTGTGGACAGCCCTTCTTTTGATACATTCAGGTACTTTAAGTTACACCCAGAGGGGTATAAAGGCTCCCAGCATTGAGCTGTGGAGCAGTGGAACTGTGTTCTCTGGACTGATGCTTTTACATTTACATTTAAGGCATTTAGCAGACGCTCTTATCCAGAGTGATAAGAAAGTAAAAGTGCTTTACTATTTACCCAAGAATAACCTCAGCTAGTTTGAATAGATTAATAATTCAAAGATACCTCTAAGCTTAGACACTACTAAACACAAGTCAATATGGAGATCATAATACTCTACTATTTGCCCAAGTATTCTTGGAAGAGGAGGGTCTTCAGTCTGCATTTGAAGACAAGGTAAAGGTGCACGTATTTGTCACTGTACACTGTACAGTGAAATGTGTCCTCTGCATTTAACCCATCTGTGGTAGTGAACACACACACACACACACACACACACACACACACACACACACACACACACATACAAGTGAACTAGGGGCAGTGAGTACACACACACCGAGAGCGGTGGGCAGCCAACTCCAGTGCCCTGGGAGGGTGAGGTGCCTTGCTCAAGGGCCCAACAGTGGCAGCTTGCCCAGCCCGGAAATCAAACCCACAACCCTGTTATCGATAGCCCGGCACTCTAACCGCTGAGCCACCACTGCCCCTACCGCGAGTGACTCTGCCGTTCGGACACCCAGGGGAAGTTCATTCCACCACTTTGGTGCCAGGACAGACTTGACAGCCTGGACGAATGATGGTTGGTGCTCCATCCAGTGCATTTGGGATGAGTTGACGGATAAGTCACTAATGCGCTTGTCTTATGAAATCCTCACAGCAATGCAAGCAATCCAAAATCTGTTGGAAGGCCTTTGTTAGACAGTAGAGAGAGTTACTCCAACAAAGGCAGCATAGACTCTTTTGTATAACCTTGATTTCAGGACAAACAGGGAATAAATAGGTGTCCCAGTACTTTTGTCTATATAGTACATGTCAGTCCAATAGTGCTTTGAAACAACCAAAGGTTTGTAAATTGTTTTCATTAATTTCACAGACCTAATTTACTTCCATTGCTACAGACCAGTCAATTTACATTACTTTCAGTTTTTAAGTTATTTTGTCCCTCGAAAGTCCTGTCAGTTCACTGCTTACCTTTATACCATTTGAGGTCACTGATCAGATCAGTATCAGTATCACATCTTTAAGAGACTCAGATTAAATATCCCTGCTCTGTCTTGGTGATGACTCAAGTTAGATGTGTTGAGGAGGAGGATCATTAATTGGGTTCTCAACATTAGAGCTTCTGACTTAATATAGAAAATGAATTGACAAAAGCCGTTAGTGGCTGGAACTCTCTGATTACTTTCTCTTGTACAATTACGGAAAGGCATTTCCTAATAGTGAGTCAATTATATTTAATTAGGAAATAAAAGAATAAATTATTGCAATATTATTTACCTTTAGGAAGCTTATAAAGATACAAATAATAATAATAATAAAAAACACAATTTCTATAACACCTTTCAGGCATTGAGGATGCAGTTTAAAGTAGTTTACAGTACAGAGCTTCATAAATAAAACAATTGAAAACAAAATACAGAAAAATTAAATAATAAATAAAATAAAAATAACACAAATAAAACAAAAAGATAAAAAATAAATCCAACAAATAATTGAAAATTGATTACAATGAATCAACAGCAATAGACAAGACAGACCACCAAATAAGGCCAATAAGAACAGGGGAAATCATATAAATAATAATAATATACTTATTAAAATAAAAGTAAAATAAAATATGAACTTTTAAATTCTACTTAAAATTCTATTAAAAATGCTAGAAATAAATTCTACCCCATTTCTCCATTTTAAGGAGCATCGTTCTTACACTGAAATCCATTCTTTATTCAGGCACGATTTTTTTTCTACAACACATTTTTAGAGCAGGGTCACACAGGCAGACTTTACTGAGATAAATCAGATTGCCTCTAGTCTGATTCGTCTTGCTGACTCAATCTCCGTCTCCCTCAGCAGTCTATCTCTCGGCAGTCTCGGCCTGATTTATGGCCGAAACTTTTCTTGCCGCAAATAAGGCAGTGAACAGGGGCAGGTTGCCGAGCCACTTCATATTTCACCACCACTGAGGTAGCTCAGGATCTGGCCCCAGAAGCACTTCTTCCCTTGACGCCTGAGCTGCAATTGATTGTTGCCTTAGAGGAATCCTTCCTCTAGGTCTCCTGATGCCAAGGTTGTGACTCTGCGTTTAAAATCCATTTCATGAAGGGCAACAAATGGAATCAGGCTCAAGTCTTTCACGTTAGCTCTCAAAAGCTGGAAATCATGATTGAAGAGCCAAATGAAGCTCTTGGGGCAACCAAGGGACATCTTCTAGAGAGCCGGAAAGTACCCAGAGGAGAAAAATACTCAATGATGCTCAGAGCTGCTGTGATTTAGGTCATGTGTCAGAACTAATCTGCTCACGGAGGATTCAGACTGGGGATTTGATACCCGAGTTTCTCCCCCGGCTATGCTCTGTTAGGCTCCTTGGCTGCATGATTGATGGCGGAAGTTCTGACTTCTGCACAATCGGAGATCCCAGGGCACAGAATCCCGATGTTACTTTATGTATCAGAAGTGATCTATGATACCCATCATATGAGTGACGAGTGCTCATGTGACTGGCTGGCGTTTTGGATCATTGTATCTTGTCCTTATTTAGATGGTAGATTAGACATCACACACTGAGAATCAAAGAACTGGCTTGGAAAAACTGTCAGAATCTGATGAATTTGTCTTTAGAAACTATTTACATGTCATATCATGTCATGCACTCTTAAAAATAAAGGTGCTCAACGGGTTCTTTGAGTGATGCCATAGAAGAACTAATTTTGGTTCCAATTAGAACCTTTATTGTAAGAGATGTATACAAAAGTAGTTCCCCAGCCAACATGCTCCAGTGGGGCTCACATGGGTGAAGTATGGGCTAGGTGGCATCCAGGCAGGCCTGGGCTCTGAGTGTTTTTGTACATACGCCTCCCAAATGAGTCCCAGCATTATAGCCCACCTTAATCTCACATGGGTCCAATCCAGGCCCCATATGCAGTGTACAACATAGATGGGGCCCATGTTTAACCCCTCCTGGCCTAATCACTGACCCTGTCGGGCATCCATATGTAGGGCCAGCGTGGAACCCAAGGATAAAACATTCTGCAGGTCCCACATGAACATGTTAGCTTGGCTTTCTATGGCAGAGGTCAGTAATAGGCAGACAACAGACCTGACCTGGATCTATAATCAATAAATTATAGAGAATTATTTCATTTTGATGGAGTGTTCATTTTAACCAGTGTTATGGAAAATTATATTATAACCACATTATAATTTTATGTTAATTCATAATAGACTCATTTAAAATCCACTCATTCATTGTAATCATGCTTAGCCTGGTGATAGTGTGTGCTAACTATAATCATGTGTTGGCCTTGCAACTGCCTGTACGGCATATGTTAAATCGCTCTTCTCTTTCCATGAAACACTATTGTTTTTCCTAGCATAGATTACAGCTGCATTGGGAGTGCACCTGACGTACTTACAGCCTATCTTAACCTGCTAGTAACCTCTCGACCCGGACAATGTGTCCTCTCAGGCGCCAGCACTCTGATCTATGGGTCACAGCAACCTGAACAATGTATCTCTTCAGACGTCGGTGTGGCACGCACACCCTCTCCTCCTCCCTTTTCTCAACTCCCTAATCTATACTATAAATATGTATGTTAAATGCTTTTACCTCAGTCTGTATCGTGGTCACGAGCTGCATGCAGACTCAATAAAACTTTGCTACTCAATGCATATTCTTGTCTGCCTTATCGATTCTTGACAGAATTCCACGACACCAGCGTAGCTGGTCTGGCTTTTACGGTACAGGTTTAGCGGCCCAGAACACTCACAGACCAATCGCTTGCATTGTAGATATCACACATGGCACTACTCAGCAAATCTCATCAGTGCATGTAACTGCTAAGCCACTTTAATGTACAGGATATGGCACTGAATTATAATGCATAATGCATCATGATGTTCCGGACTTTGGCTTGGGGAAATTACCCCTAACTGGATCTTACTGCTTTTTAATTAAATACCCCTGCTCTATGGGATTGCTCAAAGAACCTTAGGTACCACATTTTTATAAGAGTATGGAAAAGGTACTGGTCTGGCTAAATTTGAGTTCCCCAAGATATAAACAATGTGAATGTACATTTAAAGGTACAGCATGGTCTTTAAGACCCAATTCTGTACCTTAAATGACCTTGAAAGGTACATTACATTATATTCCCAGAACAGGGCATGTTTGCACCGTTACATAACTGAGGTATTTTAAGTACAACTGTAAAATAGAACGCCTGGGGCTAATAACATAATTTCAACAGTATATGAAATAGTAATCCACCTAAAGTAAAGGTACTAAAGATATACCATTTAGGGATCTTCTCCAGTGACTGGGAATGGATAATATATAGGTTCAGCATCGTCATTGCAATGCTGTCATGCACAATAGTTAATTCACAGGATGTGCAATGTTACATAGGGCAAATTTAATACATGTTACATTTAGGGCTGGGCGTTATGGTAAAAATACTATATCACGATATATTTTATCACAATATATTTTTCACTATATAATTTTTTTTATATATATAAATATATTTATATAATATAATATATTTAAATATATATATATATTATATAATATATAGAATATAAAAATATATTTATAATAAATATAAATAATAAATACATAATATAAATATAAAATAATAAATACAATATTTATCACTTAGAAGAAATACATCAGTAGCGACAGATTCTTAAAAACTACTATTCAGATTCTCTCCTGTCCTGAATACAGTGATTTATATTGAACATCTGCTGCATTTCATTTAATTAAACCAGTCTAATTACACTGTTTGTAATGAAACCTGCAGACGATCTGATCTGTGTTTATTAAGTACTAACAGAATCTGTGATATGCTTAAAAAGGCATATTGTGTATCATGATAACAAAATTGATCACAATACGATAAAATACCATTTTATTGCCCAGCTCTAGTTATAGAGGGTATAGACATATCTACCAAAAACAGATTAAATCTGCCCAGTATTATTTATTTTACTCAAATCTTGGAGACATTATTAATTTCATGATCTTTCATTCATTCGTTCATTGACTTTTGGTGAAATCTGGTGAAAATTCCTGTATTTATTTAAAATTGCAATATACACTGCAGAACTAAAATTATTGCATTGTTTTTTTTGTTTTTTACAATATCGTGCAGCCAAACTAGTGACAGCATTTTTTTCCTTATGATGTATGAAATATAATATTAAAACTACAACTGGTATTTGACTAGCATTTGGGTTTGGGTAGGGTCAGTGTTCATTACTTTTTGAATAGCCTTGCTCAAAACACTTACACAAAGTCTTAAATAAGAGCCATATTTCAGCATTTCTTCTTATTTCTCCTTGTAAAACATCTTTTTCAAATCAATATGTTTACCATTGCTCTAATATTCCATTTGCAGAAAGTGTAGATACAAGAAAACCCATCCTGTGCCCCACAGCGATTATTCAGCAAGGTCAAGCCCAGAACACAGTATGTAGTTTCAGTATACAGGTTAAGGCAGATAAGAGAATCTTATAAATTCAGTCTGCAGATGTTCCTGAATGTGGCAAATGAATCTCACATATTCTGCTAGAATATTTACTTGAGAATACAGAAAACCTCCCTCATATTTCACAATCTGCTGTTTTTTCTTTATATTACACAGTATTTTCTCAGGAGAATGTAGGAGGATGCTTATTTTTAATCCACATAGCTAAGGGATTCAAATAATTCCCACACAATAGTAATACATTCTCTGGCAGCAAAGAGTGCTGTGTTAATAAGTTGTGTCTTAATTGTTGTAACACTGATTCATCATCTAATAAGTATAGGTACCAGGAGAATATCAGCACCGGTGGTCTGTGTTTTAACCTCTCCATTGACCTTCCATTGTTTAGGAGATTGCCGATACCTTTCAGGCCAGTAAATTATATTAAACTGATTCATTTTCTTAAAAAAACTAAAATCCTAAATACGCAAAATGTCCAAATGTCTATGGACACCCCTTCTAATGAATGCATTCAGCTACTTTAGGTTGCACCCATTGCTGACACACACACACACACACACAGCTTGTCTACTAAGAAGTATTGCCAATAGAAAAAGGTTCTCTGAGGCAGATAAACTTAATGCAATCAAATCCTCACAGCAGTGCTCCAAAATGTAGTAGTAGAGAGCCTTCCCTGGACAGAAAAGACAGTTACTGCAACAAAAGCAGGATAAACTCTTAATACCTTTATTTCTAGACGTAACAATGTATGAGCATATGTCCATGTGTCCCAATACTTTTGTCCATATAGTGTGTTTCTGATATAATTTTTTATTATTTATAATTTTTTTATTATTATTTGCAGCAGTAAAAAAAGAAAACGGTGGTACACTGATCACCACTACTGTGACTTTATGAATACTGCATGAACTATACTGAAAAGTTTGCGGACACCTCCTCGTCCAGTCTTTCTTCCAAAATCAAGGGTATGAAGAAAACAAATATTTAAGTATTAATGTCTCTAATCTTCTGAGAAGGTTCTCAACTAGATGTTGGAACATTACTGTAAAGATTTGACTGCATTCATACACATCAGTGTATCAGAGTATCAGTGAGGTCAGGTGCTTGATGCTGGATGATTAGTTCGGACCACAAACATCACTGCAATAATCTTAAAGGCATCGAATGGAGCTCCATCGTTCCAGAGAACACAGCTTCACATGACATTGGGCACGGTGTCCGTAGGCTCATGTTCAGCAGCTCCAAAGGTTCCCTTTCTAATGCCAGTGCTTTCCTCTGGAGCTTATGCAAGCTTTGCCTGCAGCTTAACACCAGTGTCAGCAGTGGGTTTCTCTTAATGCAGCAATGTTGACTAATTAGAAAGGGTGTCTATCAATGTTTGGTTCTGCAGCAGTTTCACATAGAAGTTTAAGGAGTGTGTCAGCACTGAGGGCTCTTTGAGTGAGGCACGATACAGGGATGCTTTTGGAACATAAACCCACAGAAACATCAAGTGGACCCCCAGATTCGGCAGCTTTTAAATGTGTCGGCTATATCAAACTAAATCCAGCTCTTTCCTCCTGTCTTTTGTTGCAGATGATGGAAAGCTCTCCTTTGAGGAGTTCAAAGCATACTTTGCTGATGGGATTCTCACAACCGATGAGCTCCAGGAGCTGTTCTACTCCATTGACGGCCGACAGGCAAAGTATGTACCCTCCCGCTTCGATTTTACATCTCAGGGCTGTCTATGAGGGCTTCGGTGCATGTGCTTTTTTTGGAGGCACCTGCCTGGTTCCCCTTAATTGCTGTTCACAGCTTGACATGCAGCACAGCTTGCCTTTAGAAGCATTTGCAATAAATAAATAAATAAGTAAATAAATAAGCAGTTGAAAGCGAACATGGAAAAAGATCAAGGCAGCGGCGGAGACGAGATGTGTGATTCAAGGAAGAGAAATTTCTTTAGCTGGAGGCCTCAGTGTCGACAGAATAAAGGAGCGACTCCGATTTAAGCTGCACAAAAGCGCTGCTCTGCAGGACGGTATCTGGGCACGGGATTGATTTGGATTTCGAAATTCTCCCTCCGCGTCTCAAAACACTTCACAGGCTCTTTCTAAAAGGGAGCACAATCTGCAATCAGGGAGACTGATCTCTTAGTAATTACAATATTCAAAAGCCTGCAGTAAATTAGACTTTCATAGTCCTGGAATAAAGACCTGTTCCATGCACAGCATGATTCTCGTTCTTGCCACAACAGCAGCCCAACTCCCCCATACTCATTAAAACATTAATCCAGCTAGTTGATGTGCAGAGGCAGGTGCATTATTCTGGCTAGTTAATGTTCCTCCCATGCAACAGACTTTAGGGCCAGAGCGACTCTGTGGCCCTCTCCTGATTTCCTGAAATAGAAAGGTTTGATTACCTAGCACTCCCTTTACCTTATGACTTGACCAGTATGAGTAAATATTAACCAATACTCATTTCACAGGGCTTATTATTCCAGAAATACTAGTCCTGTAGTGCATGCAGAAGTTGCAGTTATTAATTATGGTGGTTAAATGGTTAAAGGTCCTGTATACGATTCTGGGGAATGATTGCTGATAATTGAACTCAAGCAAAAAGCAAAACAAACACACCCCTTCCTTCAGTGCACCTCAAAGGCTCCGCCCACTTAAATTCTTGCATGACGCAATCGCAAACATTCAGAAACGTAGTGGTTGGTGTGGTGCAACAGATAACACCACTACCTGCCACTGAGTTACAACAACACCATGTGGGAGACTGGGGTTCGATTCCTGGTCTGGGTGACTGTGCTGCGCTACACCAATAAGAGTCCTTGGGCAAGACTCCTAACACTACATTGGCCCACCTCTGTAATACGAGTTACCTTGTAAGTCGCTCTGGATAAGAGCGTCAGCTAAATGCCATAAATAAATGCATAAATGAAACAGGACAAAACAACACTGTTACCCACCTAACAAGCCACAAGAAAGTAACATCCTCATCCCTTTTCATGCCTTCTTGCCTTCATAACATTCTGAGGTCTTTCCACCATCCATCAAGGCATTTCACCAATGTTTACATGTACCTGCGCTCCTAGCTCCTCCCCTTCCCCCGTCCTGTGCATGAGCAGAAACACTTCCTGATGCTGAATGGCTGGAATAGCTTTTGGCTCTTTTTTCAGCATGCAAACAGCCTGGAGAGCTAGCGAATTGTATACTGCACCTTTAAGTGAGTCAAGGAGCAACTGATCTCCAAAAGGCATAAAGATTCATATTCATATATATATATATATATGTGGTTTTGTACAATTTTAGAAGCACCGTGCAAAACCTAGGGAACCTTAAGAGATTTGAGCTTTTAGATAACATTTTGCCAAGATCTCAGACCGTAATTAGCTTGTTAGGGCTATGGCTTCTACACAGTCATTGTTAGGACGAATATGACTTCCTCGCCCCAAAATTCAATATCAAGTCCTGATGGATCTAAAATTGAATAAAAGTGTATAGAATCTATTGTAAAGAATACCTCTCTAACTGTTAAACATAAATATCAGACCCTACTGATACATGGTCTAGGCTGCATGCACAGTTGTGAAATTCGAACAGTCCTTGTTGCATAGAGTGGACGATACGACCCTATCACTGCATCCTTTCAGCTGTCATATATTATAAATAGAAAGTGCTTACAGTCATCCCACAGGAGCTGGCGGTCACTGACAAATCCCTGTCACCTTGGCCAAGCAAGGTCACACTGAGACACCGTTTAGCAGTATGAAAGTGTGACAGTGTGCCGGTTTGGACACAGCTTTGTGTGTGTTTGTGTGTGTGTGTGTGTGTGTGTGTGTGTGTGCTTTTCAATTACTCAAATCGTTAACCAGATCCATTTCTGCTTTTAATATAGCCCTCTGAGTCTCATGTCTATTAAAAGTCCATTAATGCCTCCAGACAAGTCTGGGCAATTATTTAGCCTAAACTCCAAGGCTCCAGATGTATTTTGCTTTCAGCTGTGGTTTGATGTGTCACACAAACGTTAGGGGGTGAGCACATTTTAGATCGCATCAGAGCGTTTGGTTGGTTTAAAATTTAAGTGCATTTGCATTATTCGCTTAGTGAACTGAGGCACATTTAGATGTACAATTAAATGAATGGAAGTCGATCAGAGCCCTAACCTAGAGGGTAGCTCACCATATCATCACTGTTCTACTGAAACCCTGTATGTCCATTTTTTTTTTATCCTCACAGACAGTGATGGTATGTTACTTTTTAGTTGTCAGCTCTTATGGTGGTATTATAATTCAGTGGTGGGTCCAGAGCAGCGGGGGTGGGGATGTAGTTTAGATGTGATATTTCGTTATTCCAATAGATAGAATAGAATAAGACTCCGGAGAGTCTTATTCTATTGGCAGTACTTCTCTACAGGAACTGGACAAGCTGTGTGTGTGTGTTCACATCTGTGTGCAACTGGAAGTAGCTGAATTTGTTGTATATGTGTGTGCATTGCATATGTGTGTGTGTATATATATATATATATATATATATATATATATATATATATATATATATATATATAGTATAATGTTAGTAAGCAGTGTTGAATGTTTGTGTAATTGCTGTTTCACATCTTGATCTTCAATGTTCTAATAATCAGGCATATTTGCAAATTAGAAAATAAAGATATCCCTAAACATGCTTTTGAATGTTAATAATTCATCATTTGTATTGAATTATTACACCAGTTCTTTTGGCCCAGTCATCGCTCCAGGCACCCAATCAGAATATTCCTCTGGGCCAGTGTCACACCGGCTCCCCCCAGATACACCACTATGTTTATCATGGAAGAAAGTTCATGTGGTACATTAGTATAAGATCATTATCTTGGTAGGTCAGCGTGTAATTTTGAAAATGCACCATTAATCTTGCTTCACCGAAACATGAATCTGTTCTGAGATCCTGCAAACACTGTCAGAAGCCGACACAATCTCCTCAGCAATAACGGCGCCTTTTCTAATAACCGAGTCCCCTCAAATTCAATTACCTTTTTTCTGCCCCCCCCCCCCCCCCCCCCCTTTTTTTTTTTTCCTTCCTAGCAACCTCGATACAGACAAGCTGTCAGGTAGGTGTGGGTGATTCCCTTCTGTTTACATTCTGAACCTTTTATTATTATTCCTGTATTAGAGTCGTGCTTCTTTCCATTATGTTTTAGAATTCACATATTTAAGTGTTAGCAAACATTGTGAAGAAGCTAATGCTAATGACTGGAGTCAAATGATCACATTTCTGATGTTAAGGAAAATATGAGATGGAATATTAAAAAAGGAAGCCTCACCGGTTATCTGAGACTACACATGCTTCACAGATTATTGGGGCATGAGTCAATATTGCCACCAAGCCGGAGAGCAATAGTCTCATTTATTTAAGTGCAGACTTCAGTCAATCTCCTAATCTTGGCCACAAATCACCTTCAGAAATGTGCTTGTGTGTGTTCCAGACAGAGAGAGAGATAGAGTGATAGACATACACAGATAGAGATATGGAAAGGGTTTTTTTCTTGGTTAAAAAATAGCCCTTAAAGCTTCTTCCTGTCAGACATGGGGTAATTTCCTTTTCCCTACCTTAGATAATAACTGTGCCATCCCTGTGCTGTCCATTACATTCCCTGCTCCATCTCTTGCCCTCCCTCTTCTGTTCCCTCTATCTCTCCCTTCCTTTCAGATTACTTTTCTCAGCATCTCGGGGAGTATTTGAACGTTCTCTCAGCTCTAGAGAAGCTCAATGTTGCCATCCTGAAAGCAATGGACAAAACCAAAGAGGTAAGATAACAGAAGAGGCCTCAGAACCTGACTTGTTGGCCTTTCCTTTTCACCGAACGAAGGTGTGGAAACAGCTTGTAATAACCTGAATCAATCAATACATGAAGGCGCTTTGCGTAAATGAAGATGGACAGTAAATGATGGTGTTCTTTAAAAACAGTACACAGAAACTTTGCATATGGAACCCTGCAGAGAATGGCAGTTTTATGCAAGGAACAGCTCTCTGTGTAGATTGAAGCCCACATGCTTGCATGAATTAGCATGCTCAAGTGATCATGTGCTGCTGTGTGCTGGGTTTTGTTAATGTGGAGAAGCAGAACATCACTCTAGGTGGAGCTGTGTTGGTGCTTCTGCCACACTTTGTCAGCAGGTTAGGACCTTAGGGCCTCCGGAGGAAAGACTGCGACTGTGTGTGACTGGAATTTTAGAACTTTTTTATTTCAATGAATTTGTTGTTAGCTTAGAGAAAGATGGTGTCAAACAGCATGTCTGATGAGGCAAACTGAATGTAAAAGTGGAATTGAGGTTACAGTGCACTAAAATATTTACTAGGGCTGTGGAGTTTGATCTTAGTTGGAAACTGGTCATAAAAATAGCATTGCTGCTAACGTTCAGGCTCGAGTTCGGACGTTTACGCACACTCATAACGGACATGGATGTCAGGGCACCATTGAAAAGCTTTCAATAAATTCTTTGAACTCTTCCTCAGGGGCAGGATGAGTGTAGGGCATACATTAGTCAGCCATAACATTAACACCACTGACAGGTGAAGTGAATGACATTGAAGGGTGGATGTATTAGGAAGCAAGTGAATGGTCAGTTCTTGAAGTTCATGCACTGGAAGGTGGAAAAAATGAGCAAGCATAAGAGCCTGAGCCACTTTGACAAGAGCCAAATTGTGATGGCTAGATGACTGGGTCAGAACGTCTCTAAAATGGCAGGCAGGTCTTGAGGGGTGTTTCTGGTATGCAGTGGTCAGTCCTTACCAAACATAGTCCAAGAAAGCATAACCGGTGAACCGGTGACAGGGGTTGATTCATTGATGCAAGGATTGATTCATTGATGCAAATCAAAAAAAGGTCTCGAAAGGATCTGCTGCTAATGTCTTTGTGCCAATCACCACACCTTTAGAGATCTTGTGGAGTCCAAGCTTCAGGACTGGACTGTTAAAGCAGCGCATAGGGGACCTATACAGTATTAAGGTGGTGGTATTAATGTTATGGCTGATCAGTGTACATGAATTTGGGGCATAGATTTGACTTTTTAAAGGTCTAAAATCAGCACTTGGTCGAAATGCTTTTGATACCCATCAGCTTCAGGCCGAATTCTGGTTACAATCTGGGTTGAGGGTTGTGTTCAGGAAGGCAACAAGTTTATATGAAGTTTAAATTTTCACAGCAACCATCGATATGTGTTTGGGGTCACCGGCCCTGTTCCTGTTCTTCATTATTCCACGTTGTGCATTTTGTGTGCAATGTGACACTGGCATTACAATATCTTCAAGGTCTGTGCTGTGGTGGTTTTCTGTGGTTCCTGACCATCCAAACCAGTTTCCTCTCAGCTGAGGGTCACAGTATGGGTCTTCTTCCAGACCAGGGCAGAGAGGCTATAATTCCCAATAACCTGTACTTAAATAATTGAACTTGGCATGATCAGTTGCTTCATCTTGAAATGTGCAGTTGTTTAGAAATGGCCCCATGGGGCATTACTGATTTGGCGAAATCTATGAAATGCCTTCTCAGATCTTTTATTTACCCACCATCCATTCATCCATTCATGCCACTTACCCATCTATCCACCCATCCATCTACTCACTCACCCATCCCTGCACTCATTCATTCATCCATGCATTCACACATCCATTCATCTATATATTCATTCATCCTTCCATTTACCCAGTCTCCTATCCATTCACTCCATCCATCCATCCATCCATCCATCCATCTGTCCATCCGTCTATTCATCCATCTGTCCTTCCATTTAGGCAATTTACCTATCAATCCATTCTCTCATTCACCCCCCCCCCCACCTACCCATCAACCCATCCATCCACCCACCCATCCATCCATCCATCCATCCATCTATCCATCAATTCATCTATTCATCCATTTGCCCCTTCAAGCATCCTTCCATTCACCCACTCTTCTAATCATCCATCATTTTGCCCACTCCATTCATCAGATCGCCCCATTGCACATTTTTCAACAATTATTGCATTTTCTCATCTGATTTTTTTAATGGTTTTCATCTTGTCTGAAGGTTTGCTGGCAGCTATTAGTGTGCTCTGTACCTAAGTGAACCAATCACTGGCTTGGCAGCTGATGTTAAACCTTGAAATATCAAAACCTCAGTATAGATCCAGTGCGCTTCTTTATCTGTTATTTAAAAATGTGAAGATTTTACCAGTGGGTAATATTCTGCCTACAGGGCTCTAAACTGCTTTGTCACCAGCAATTATTCAGTTGGTGTGCTGCGTCTTACCTCCTTGGCAGGTGACCCAGCAGAGACTGATTTGAAATTGCACGTAATTATGCCCATTTACATTAGAATCATGCATGGGTAGATTTTTGCAGGAAAACAAATTATGCTGATATCCCTTTACCCCCGCTGCAAATGTTTTCCTGCTGCAGCAGAATGCTCCCACACTGCTCGAATCTGGCAAAGGAACAAAATGGAATGGACACAATTAGCCAGTGACTGCCAGGTAGCTGACTAGACCAGGGCCTGACAAGAATTAATGAAGGACCAGGACAAGACTCCTTCATAAGCATAAATGCTAACACCACAACATGTAGACAATATGGGATATCAATTAATGTTCAGTAAGGTCATGCATATTGTAAAATATTTTCACAAAAACCTGAAAACCAAAGATGCAAGGCATATAAATCATTTACAGTGGTGCAAATGGAAATGTGTCCCATAGCTGAAACTGAATGGCTCCACTCGAAGGCGTTTCAAACTGACATGCAGTGGAAATGATCTGTTGTGTATCAGCTGTCAGTTGCTGAAAGACATCTGAGGAGATTTTTTGGCGTGCTGGTAGGAAAGCTCAGTGCCAGACTCAGATAAAAGCCTACTGTTTTCTTCTGGGCCCACGCTTCGGTTCCTTACTCTCATAATTACATAACTTTCATATCAGCTTAATTGTAGTTACTGAATAACAAGCCTGTGAGGGTTCATCTTCTGCACTCCTGCAGGATTTCTAAGAGGTTCTTGGCAAACAGGCGCTATTGTGGAGGTTCTTTATACACTATATGGACATTGAGACACCTGCTAATTTGTTGCTTCTCCTGAAATCAAGGGTATTTAAAAAAGAGTTTATCCTACTTTAGTTGAAGTAACTGTCTCTACTACTATATTTTGGAGCATTGCTGTGAAGATTTGATTGCATTCAGTGACAAGAGTGTGTGATCGTGGTGATCATCCAACATCCTGACCTAAAGCTCTTGAAATATTAATTTGGATGGAGCACCATCATTTCAAATAACACAGTTCCGCTGTTCCACAGCTCAATGCTGGGGGGCTTTATACTCCTCTAGTCTATGCCTACCATTATGCATGGTGCCAATAGGTCATGTATAAAATTTGGGACACCCCATGAAAGGCCAAAAGCAGACCTTTATAAAGAGACTACTATTTAGACTATATAGATTTTGTTGGTATGTGTGTAAGGAGGAAGTACTTCCTGTAAAATAAAATCATCAGAGCAAGACCACAGTTTTCCTGAATGTCTGAGAGAATGTTCTGTGGACAGATTAATTCAAAGTTAATTTATTACAGAACTGTAACAGAAGACATGTTTGTTGCATACCAAGCAATGCATATGAGCACAAGAACCTCATAGCAATTGTGATGCATGGAGATGGAAATGTTATGGTTAGGGGAAGAAGCAAAGATGGACCATGCAACATGACAATGACCCAAAATCCTGCAATGTTACGGAGTGATTTGAAACAGGCTATGCAGCAAGAAACCTCTTAAACATACCACAGCTGAAAGAATTCTGCATGGAGGAGTGAGAAAAACCTGTTGACGTCAGATACCGGCAGACGGTTATACGAAATGTTTGACTGAGGCTATTTCAGCCAAAGAGGTAGATAACAGGCATTGGGACATAGAGTATTCTAACTTTTCTCTTCAGTAGGAATTGGCATCATTTTTTTGTTAAACTCATGATCAAATGATATGTCCATATTTTTAATAAAGAACTCATTTATTGAGAAAAGGGCAGTCGTTCAGTTTTACACCGTTTTCCAGCCTTACCCACACACTTATATAGGCACATACTTTTTCTTGTGTGCACACACTTGCACTCTCTGTCACACGTCTACGCTCACAGGAACTGTTAGATCAGATAGTGTGATCCGACAGCAGAGTGGTACAGCAAGTGTAGTTTAATATAGGCCAACCAAGAAACATGTTGGGCCTCATTTTTCATGCTGAGCTTGTGCAACCGATACATGCTGAAGGACTAAATGAGACTTCATTATAAGATTTTGCTCAGCGAGATAGCTTCCCAAGAGCACAGGAAGGGAAAGGCGATCGTATCACTTATTAGTCACAGCCTCTGAGGTGCTGAGTCCTTGACTGATTCCAGGGCAGTTTCATCGGATATGTGAAAATACATAAGCCATTTTTCTCCCTTAGCAGGTTTAATGTGTCTTAGAAAGACTGTAAATTTTGCACAGAGCTAGAATCATCAAAAAAATAATATTGTGGAGTATTAATACACTTAATCCTAAATGGCTCCGGGGGTGCTGATACATGACATGCACATCTTCCCCTCCCACAGCATGATTGTGCTGGAAGAGAGCAAGAAATGCTTGCTTGAAATGGTCCTAATGTGGATTAAGAGGGTGAACTGCATTAAGCACCGTTGCAGCTGTACATGAGAATTGTAGTGGAAATGGCAAGTTGGAATAAGATGTATAAGTCAGGTAAAGTCAAGTGAATTCATGTGTATATATGTATATGACACAGTGTATCAGATATCAACTAACAGTAAACAATAGCAAGGGTGCCAAAGAGTCCTGTCTGGGGGAATGGAGTAAAATGCATTGTGTGAAATACTAGGGATAGGGGTGTGGTATTACGTCTCAGTACAGTGTCGAATAATACAGTGTAATGTGGTTTTCCGCAGTTGCAGGAAATGTTCAAGCGCATACTTGAGGTACAGCATGACTCACTGTGAACTCTCTGCTCTATTCACACCTGGGCTCACTCTGACATTACCCAGAATTTGTACTAGGGGGTTGGCAGTATCCGGGTAATGAACCAGACATTTGCGTTCACAAATACAGCTCCTCTGGGTAGTGCGTGGAGAGATTCTGGGTTATGATGCATGTCTAAAAGGGGCTTAAGTGTACTATAGTATGACACAGTATGATATAATAATGAATAAGAATAGGTTTGGTCACCCCTGGCCCTGGTCAGAATTTCTATTACTGCTCCAAAAGGCCTAAAGTTCAAGACAAAACACTCCTGTCAACAATTTAAGCTAAATTGGTATATTATTTTTGTTAAGAGTGAACAAAAGGAAAGTAGCATCCTGCAAAAGTTCGGCACCCCAAGAGATTTGAGCTCTCAGATAACTTTTACCAAGGTCTCAGACGCTAATTAGCTTGTTAGGGCTATGAGTTCTTCTTAATTGTCATTAGGAACAACCCGGTGATGAATTTCAAAGCTTTATAAATACTCTGACTCACTCAGACCTTGTCCCAATAATCAGCAGCCACAAACTCTAAGCAGCTGTCAAGCACTCTGAACATTAAAATCTTGTATAGCCACAAAACAGAAGTTAATAGAAATGGTGGAGGTCAAGTTGAGGTCTGGAACACCAAGATAACGTCCTGCGAGGACTGCTCATAGGAAACCTTGTTTGACCTTCAGGAAGATTTGGCAGACTGTGAAGAGGTGATGCACTGTTTTACTGTGCAGTGATGCTTATGCACGTATGACCTTCATAAAAGAGTCATTCATGAAGAATAAAGCTTTACCTATATTTTCACCACAAACTTCAGGGTGCAGAATTTCATGGACTTCACACCTTTCCAACTTATCTATTCATCACTCTCAGCTTGTGTTGCAGCCAGTGGCACAGGGCACATTTCTCAGGTAGTGGAAAGAATGGATTCTGTTAAATTCCTGCAAATATCATACAATCTGTAAAAAGGTAAATATGAAAATAGGATGTCTTCTGCAGCAGGATAACACACCTCAAAATCCACAGTGGACTACCTCGAAAGGCGTAAGCTGAAGGTTTTACTGTCGCCCTCATAGTCCCTCGACCATAAATCTGTGGATAGAAGGTAAAGGTAAAAAGGTGCACATATTTGTCACTGTACGCTGTACAGCGAAATGTGTCCTCTGCATTTAACCCATCACGTAGTGAACACACACGTGTTAGGGGCAGTGAGTACACACACACACACCCAGAGAGGGCAGCCAACTCCAGCTCCCAGGGAGCAGAGAGGGTAAAGGGCCTTGCTCAAGGGCCCAACAGTGGCAGCTTGCCGAGCCTGGGAATCGAACCCACAACCCTGTTATCGGTATTCCGGCGCTCTAACCGCTGAGCCACCACTGCCCCATTGGGTTCAAATCACCCTGACAGAAATTAGATAATTAAAAAAAAACATTTACAAGCTATGATACTCACCAAAGGGTGTATTACTAAATATTCACTATGTAGGGTGCTGGATTTAAAATAGAACTTAAATTACCATGAGGGGAGAGGATGTAGTATGTTGGAGGTCAATATTCTGCTGCATAGTGAAGTGCTATCCACCTGTGAGTGACTGACTGAGTCATTTCTTTGGGTCTGCGCCAGTCAAGATGCTGCTGTACACTGAATTAATCTTGCTGTTGGCTTCTGCAGTCACATTATCAATGACTTCAATTGAGTCATTTCCCTCCCTGGCAGCCATATATGCCTATTCCATCATGCTTAACAGATTGGGTGTTTATCTATCCTGTCTGCTTTGAAAACCTAGTGCCAGACCTGTACCAGCTTTTTTTTAGCTCCGTGAGGTACTTAACAAACCTGTAGCCTGTAACAGGGGGCTCTTTCACACCTATCTTGTTGTTTGGGCCAGACCAAAACAGCAGGTGTGAAAGGTGCCCTAACCATGGTCTGGATCAAAGGATCAAAAGATGGTTCAGACCAAAGGAGGTAGTCTCGATCTGGATCAAACTGAACCATGGTTTAGATTGTTTGCAGTGTGAAAACGCTTTTTATGGATAGTTCCATATCCATAGAAGAAGCAGGAGCACATGGGGAGCTTAGCTTAGCCTAGTCTAGAGTACTCCACTTTGTTGGTGCGGCTGGTAGTAATGTCATATTAAGATCCACTAAAAAGCTTCACTAAAAAATTTGTCACCTTGCAAGTTTAAGGTGGAAGTGACTTCAGGCTCTGGCAGATTGCATCAGGATGATCAAGCTATAAATACCTGCAGGGTGTGCAGTGAGATTCATAGATTGAGAAAAGGTGGTACAGTGCAGCGAGTGTCTCGTTGGATGTGGGGAAAATGGGTCGCAAAGCAGATATTAGCAGAGAATGGCAAAAAGGAGGGCTTGCATTGGGGCGTGACAAAGCCCATAGTGTGAAGGACGTTGCTGAATTTGCAGGCCTATGGAAACATACAGTCATACGGGTCTATTAGCAGTGGCAGAAATCCCAGTCTAAAGGAAATTCTTATTAGAAATGCATTGTCTGCTCAAGAATGATGAGAATTTCCTGTAGACTGGAATTTCTGCCACTGCTGGTAGACCCGTATGACTGTATGCTTTGATACACTTGCAGATTCAGCAACATCCATCACACTATGGCCTTTGGCAGGCCCAAATGCAATCACTCCTTTTTGGCAATCATTAACATCTGCTTTCCGACCCATTTTCCACACATCTAACGGGACATTCGCTGCACTGTACCTCCTCTTCTCAATCTATAAATCCTGTCACACACAAATATTTATAGCCTAATCATCCTCGTGCAACACCATATGCAGGAGCCTGAAGTTACTACCACTTAAACATACAAGGTGACATTTTTTTGTCTGGGGAGCTTATCAGCAGGATAGTGAAATCAAACTAATCTGTTCAGTCATTTTTTTCCGGGAACGGCAACATGCTGACACATGCCATGCCAGACACACGCCCCTCTACAAGCAAGTCAATGTCCAGTATTGAGAGATGCAGCCCACGTAGGTGATGAGGACAGGACATATACAGGTATATCATGCAGTTCTTTAGTGCGCTTTGCTGCAATCCTAAACCAAACCAGGTGAAATGTAATCAATGCAAAAAGCCATGAACCTTGTTTCCATCCTTGGTTTGGACTTTTAGGTGTGAAAACACAGTTAACATTAAACAACTGTTTAAGCATTCGAGAAAAGCTTTTGCAGTTCCAGTGGGAGCAAATAAACGAGCTAAATGAGCTTGCCCTTCAGTAGGATTTAGGGGGGATATTAAAAAAGACTTTTAAAAGTCCCCTTGCTGTTTTCATTTACCTCAGTCCAGTTTAGTATGAGATAGCTTTATTGGCATGACTGTCCAATACAGTATTGCCAATCCAGCCAACATGCTAATGTGGGGCTCACATGGGTAAAACATGGGCTCTGAGTGGGTTGTTCGTATTTAGTTACTGGGACCCTATTATTAATCTCTACCTGCCTACCTTAATCTCTTGGGTGTTATAGGCCCCCCTAAGATGCTTATACTAACCCCTAACATGCTTAACCTCTCCTGGTCCAATCGCTGACCCAGGTGGGCATCCATATATATAGACTCAAGGTCCAAACTTTCTGGTTTCCCAGTTGGGGTGGCCATACACAACCCACATGGACATGTTAGCTGGGAATGAACAGCAGGGATTAACTGTCTGTAGCCAGACACAGTCAGTAGAATTAGCAGCAGTCATAGACTGTCCCTCAAGTGGTGATATGCTGTGACAAATCCCTCTCTCTCTCTCTCGCTCTCTCTCTCTGTCTCTGCAGGAGTACCAGGGCTCGTCTGTGTTGGGGCAGTTCGTGACACGCTTCATGTTGAGGGAGACATCCAGCCAACTGCTGTCTCTTCAGATGTCTCTGCAGTGTGCCATGGAGGCTGTGGAGGAGCAGAGTAGCCCTGCACCGTGAGCAACACACAGATATTTTTATTTTTATGCTTTATCAGAAAGTATGGTCATACGTTATGCTCTATATGTACACTGTCATATCAAAATATTATGGCCACCCCTGATTTGGAATGAACCCGGTTCCATTTACCATATAGAGCACTTTGTAGTTTTATAATTAAGGCTGTAGTCCATCTGTTTCTCTGCATACGTTGTTAGCCTCCTTTCATCCTGTTCTTCAATGGCCAGAACCACCACAAAGCAGGTGGTATTTGGGTGGTGGGTCATTCTCAGCACTGCAGTGACTCCACTGACTGACATGGTGGTGGTGGTGTTAGAAGTGGGTGTTGCGCTGGCACACACAGCAGTGAGACACAGCAGTGCTGCTGGAGCTTTTACTATAAAATTTCACAATTTTTTACATTTTTATTTAATATATTACTTTAATAATAATAGTGATTTTATATTCAGTAACATTTACAAATGAAGATTATAGACAAAATACTTAAATGTATTTTTAAATGTTTTGCTTTATAGTCTTGGAACAACAAATCTGCCTAAAATGGCAAACAGTATCACAGTATAATCTATTAAAAATCACTTTCTGTCGAGTTTCCGACTCAAGATTCTTCAGCACTTTTGGAAATGTGGGAAAATCCAGGCATTTTTTAATGAATGAGTGTCCCCAAGGCGCCATTAACAGACATTATTCTCAGGCGGCTTCGGCAAAGACGATCTCAGAAGTGTGGAGCTATTTTACAGTGGAACATGAAACCAGACCATAATATCTGGTCTAGAACACCCCACATTTAGAACATTTATTACTACTGAAAATGTAAAAAAAATATCTGCAGATGATTAGAAAATGGTTAGAGAGGATTCTGCAGGAGTTATTTAAACCTCTATGTTATTACTATTATTATTATTATTATTATAGCTATTTTACAGTGGAACATAAGACCATAATATCTGACCCTTTATAAAACTATCACTGAAACAGTCTGTTTTACCAGTTTTTAAACCAGCACTTCGGAACCCATTCAGAACCGAGTGGAGGCTAGCACTAATGCTAATACACACACACACATTATAGAAACCCAAATCACACACAGCACATTCACCCAATATAAACCAGTAGACCAGTACACACCAGTAGAACAACAACCACAGATATCAGCCCAGAGTCCATTTTAAGAAAAGTCTTGACTAAACTAAATCATTCAGTCCAGAATGTCTGATTATAGAAACCGATAATAAACATAAAGGGACTTTACTGAATTGTTTAATCAGCAGCTCATCTGATCTAAACTGTGGCTGGATTATTTATACAAACACAAAGATCAGATCAGATCGGATCAGTATCAGCTGATATTCAGTATTAAGAGACTTAGATCAGATTGGGGGCACAATAATGTGAACCTATTGGCACCATGCTGTCTAATGCCAGGCATGGGATAGAGGGCTAAAAAGCCTCCCAGCATTGAGCTCCATGGTTGGTGCTCCATCCAATACTTTTGGGAGGAGTTAGGGAGTTGGGGATGAGTTGGGGTGGTGATCCTCCAACATCCTGACCTAATTTAGGCTCTTGTCCCTGAATGCAATCAAATCCTCTTCTTCCCTGGACAGTAGAGACAGTTACTCCAACAAAGCTAGAGACAAGGCATGGGTAAGGGGCAGGACAAAGGGAACAGCTAGGACGGAGACCTAAACCTGTCTGTGGGGCTGAATTATTTATAGAAATGCAGAGATCAGATTGGATAAGTATCATCTGACATCTTATATTCTAAATGTCCTATATGTATTTTATAAATATAATCTTTGTCACACTTATTTTCATTTTTGCAGTTTATCACCTTTTGACATAATGTAAATCTGGAAGTTAATCTATACATTGTGTCAAAAGGTTATTATAAATGGGCCAATAGAAATGCTCCAAAATGACTTTATGGATTAAAATCTTTTTACATTGACTTCCATTGAAAGTTAAGAAGGAGTTCTCCTCCTCCTGGGAGGTTGACATTTTAGAGATACAGCGTTTTGCTTCGGCCGTGATGACTTTTAAGTATCTCCAGTACATGTAATAAGAATTCTGTAAGCCCGACCCTAAATCTGATCCTGGCACTAACCTCAGAAACCATAGAGAATGCTTTTGACTCAGATTCTGAGTCAGCACTGGCAGGCCTGCTCCCCATTCCTTCAGCCTACCACAGCAATTAGCCATTTTAAAGGGAGTGTAACGTGGGCGGCATGGAGGCAGGATGTAAGTACAAGTGCAAGTGCAAGAAGTGACAGAAGTAACTTAACATCTGGCAGAAAACCAATAGACTAGAAGAAGAAAAAGCTCAATTTGTCCAAATGTTTGTGGACACCCAATTCTAATGAATACATTCAGCTACTTTAAGTTGCACCCATTGCTGATACAGATGTGCAAATGCACATACAGTACACACTGCTTGTCTAGTCCCTGTAGAAAAGTACTGCCAATAGAATAGGACTAGGGTTAGTGTGAACCTATTGGCACCATGCTGCCTAATGCCAGGCATGGGCTAGAGGGGTATAAAGCCCCTCAGCATTGAGCTGCATGGTTGGTGCTCCATCCAATACTTTTGGGAGGAGTTGGGGATGAGTTGGGGTGGTGATCCTCCAACATCCTGACCTAACCAATGCTCTTGTCCCTGAATGCAATCAAATCCTCTTCTTCCCTGGACAGTAGAGACAGTTACTCCAACAAAGCTAGAGACAAGGCACGGGTAAGGGGCAGGACAAAGGGAACAGCTAGGACGGAGACCTAAACCCAAAACCAAAACAGATGCACATGGATTTAGAGACGAACAGGAAAACAGGGACGGACAAGGGAACCAGGGCAGATGTGTGGCAGGGACGAGTGGCAGCATGAAATACTAAAAGAAATGGAAACGGCTTTTCTGTGACACGCTGCACACCACCTACAATTAATTGTTATTCACAGTGAAATTTCAGTGAAGTCTTAATGAACTCCAGCACCATTTGGTGTGTAGGTGTCCTTTTTTCCACTGACCTTATGCAGTCTGTACTCAAATATATGGAACAATTCTTTGTCTCTCTTCTTAAGTATCTCACCTCTCAGTATCTTGGCTACCCTGTCTTTCTTGTGCCTACCTTTTTCTAAATATTTCTTACCTGTCTATGCTAATTTTATTTCACTGTTGATACAGTGTTGCCTGTCTTGCCTTTTGGCATCTTCTACAGTGTTGCCAGAGCAACTGAATAGGAGGTGGTGACAGCTGTAAAGACAAATAGGTAACACTTCACTAAAGAGCAGCAATCATAAGTCTAAATGGCACTTACAGTCAAGTGGAAAAATTTAGGACACCCTATGAATAACCTTTTGTCTTTTTTTTTTATATTTAAACATTTGGACATTTGATCTTTATGTGATCAAAAAGCTATGAGAGATATGAAGATAATGTAATAAACACATACAACTATATTGTGTTGTTTTTTTAATACTACTGAAAATGCCTAAAATCTGAAACAAGTGCAGCAGATCAGCAGCAGATGATTAGAACATGGTTAGAGAGGATTCGTGAGCAGTGAAGATCACCATCATGGCCAGATCCAAAGAGCTCTCTGAGGTTCAGAAAGAAGACTGGAGATGCAGATGAGTCTGGGAAGGGTTTAAAAAGAACTATTAGAAATCATCCACTGTTCCACTGTCCAAAAAATAATGTCCCAGTGAAGTCCATTTAAAACAGCTGCCAGCATCAGGCCGTCTTGGCACTTCAGCCCAAGAGCAGAGACCACAAGATGCGTAGCGAAGTCTCCAACAATCCTAAAAGCTCATACCAGGACCTACAGGTAGCTCTTTAGTATCTACCATTAGAAAGAGACCAAACAAGTTTACAAGTTTCATGGGTGATGTGCAAGGAGGGACCCTTGTTGGACCCTTTTGTCCAGCTTTGTCTAGATGTTCTTTGTCAAACTTTACACACATGTTCTCTGCACAAGAGCCATGAGGCTGTGTACACGTCCGCCTAGTTTAAAATAAATCAGTTATATAAATCAACAAGTTAGCAAGATTAGAAGAGAGGTCGTTAACCACCAGGTTGTGTGAAAGACAGTGGAGAGCTGTGTTCATAATTAATATGTACTTCGGTTGTCAAGCCACTGTTAACCTTTACAGTTAGAAGTGCTGTTTTTATTATGTTTAACAATATTAATATATATATATATATATATATATATATATATATATATATATATATATATATATATATTATATGTTTAAAAATGGGCATGATATTTGTTATTAATATTCATTTTACTCTCTTTTAATTCACAAGCAAATCCAGCTTAATCCATAGTGCATGAATAATGAATAGATTGAGTTTTCTAGTTTTTGGAAACACTCATTAATTAATGATCGTTCTTAAAAATTTGAAAATGAAATACTGAGTGATGAGAAGTTTTTGGGAAACTCACCCAACAGTGACAGTTGGAAAAAGATGTACATTTTCTTTCTTTCTCTGTCTTAGGGCTGAGGTGAAGGTACCCGAGCATCTGTCTGTACAGAAGAACAACAGGAGATGTGGGCGCAGAGTGCAGAAGAACATGTGCCTGTCTCCTACAGACCCGTACTCTGGGATCCTTACTACAGGTAACAATGTATACCACTGATGTACACTAATGTTTGTGGACACCCCTTCCAATGAATGCATTTACTACTGCTGGCACCGATGTGCAAATGTACACACATACAGTCAAGTCCCTGTAGAGAAGTACTGCCAATAAAATAGGACTCTCTGGAGCCAAGCATGGGCTAGAGGGGTATAAGGTACCCCAGCATTGAGTGGATGGAGTGTTCCATCCAGTACTTTTGGGATGCGTTGAGGAGTTGGGAATGAAGTAGGGTAGTGTTCATCCAACATCCTGACCTCATTAATGCTGCTCCAACACTTACTCAAAGAAAAGCAGGATGCTCTTTTTTTAAAACCCTTGATGTTTGGTGGGAAAAAACTGTGAATGAGCAGGTGTCCCAATACTTTTGTCCATATAGTGTAAACTGAAGGTTTGTTTCATAACAATCCAGAATCAATGTAATTGAATTAGCACCTTAAAATCAATGCAGTCAATGCACTGAGGGATTCAAACCCACACACACAGTCTTCACTCTGAATATGAAAAGGCCTGGATAATATCTCATTCTCAGCCGCAGTCTCTAAAGCCTTCTGATGTCTCAGTAATGTGAAAACCCATCCACACTTCTAATTAGTGCTATATCACTGTTTAAACGCTAGCAGAGGCTGGAATCTCAGCGGCTGATGTGTTTCTGTAGCAATGCCTGTGCTTCTCACTTCGGCCTGACTGTCGTTATCGGTTCCGCAATTACTGTCAAAGCAGCGTTAGCTTCGTGTTATGAGCCCTGCCATGGTGTCACTTTGACAGCATAAAATTAGCCTGAGTGGTGGAGCTTGTCCTTGAAAGCTGAGGGTCGGGAACGGGGGCTTGCGGTTGTGGCTGGGTCTTTGTCTCAAGAGCTGTAGTGTTGATTACATCTGCTATGCACACACACTTTATATTCACGCTAGCAATGTTTTTCTAACACTAGATTTTAATTCATGCTGATATAAAAACACTTGCATGTAGCAATTAGTGGTAAAATACCACAAATAAAACAATTCCAGCCAAACATGCAAAAATGCAGAGCTTTAAAAACGAGCTGTTTTTAATTGAAACACTTCACTTAAGATTAGCATCCAAAAATCACCATGTTCAGACTATGCAAACACTCCCAACACCCCACAGGAAGAAACACACAGCTAATAACATCACACAGTGTGAGTGTGTAGCTATTTTAGGCTGGATCTGTTACAGAAGCAGATCAGATTCATTCTGTTTTACCTCTGATATCCGATCCAGCATTTCCTGTTGATAGCAGCCCATCAATACCAATATGCCATCTCTAGTATGTTTCCTCTAAAAAATATATAGATTTTAGTCCGCTTGCTTTTTTTATAAGTTTTCTTATAGGCCGACTGAGGTAGTATTTACAAAGCAACTCCAGCTACTCCAGCCCTGTCTCTGTAATAGTTTTGGGCAATATAACAGTTATACCGTGTACCGCAGTATTAAAAAATGTATCTCAAAGTAAGGACAGTAATTCAACATTATGACGTGACAGATGTGTCAGATTTCTGTTCCGTTATTTATCTAGTTAACTGCCAAATAAGCCAATTTCCTTTATGTGAAATTAAAAGAGCCACAGGGTGGGGGAGCACTGTGGGTGCTCACTGATTGGTGAAGCCACGCCCCCACGTTGGATATGAGTTGGCTTTCTTGTGCGGTGCTTTTCAGTTCCTTTCTAATGTGTATTTAGCTCTAGTGGAGAAAAAGATAACAAAAGCTGATCGGCTAAGGTTAGCTTTTAGCCTAGCATGGATCCCCCGTTGCTTCAGTTTTAGTTTACTCGCTATTCGTGTTTCAGCTCCCCTTCTGCGAACACTGGCACAGTAAAAAACGCTGCCTGGTTTACCTAGCATTCCTGTATTCCTATACATAGGAGTGTCTGGAGGTGATGAGCTGCTCTCCAGTATCAACATATTTTACTGAGGTCACTCTTGCGTCCAGCATAGACTAGGGCTAGCAATGCTTTCGCTAGTGAGTGAAAATATGTAAATTTATGGGAAGAATAGATATTTTTCATATATATATATATGAAAAATATCTATTCTTCCCATAAATTTACATATTTTTATATATACAGTTCTAACAGTTGAATAAGGAGAGTTTATATATATATACAGTCATGCCCGAAAGTATTCATACCCCTGGCAAAGTTTGACTTAAATTTACTTTTATTTAACCAGAAGTTATATTTTTGCCTTGAAACGACACAGGCATCTCCCAGGAGATAACACGATGATGTACAAGAGGCATCATTGTGGGAAAAAGTATTTCTCAGCTTTTATACACATTTGAACAAAAAGTGGCATGTCCAAAATTATTCATACCCTTTGAAAACTGTCACAGTATATGGGAAAATCCAAAGTTCTATACCATTCCAAATAGTCCAAGCTGTTTTAAAGCATCCTAATTACCCTGATTCATTGGGAACAGCTGTTTTAATCAACTCAACAGGAGAAAAACAGCAGCTCTCTGCAGTTGGTTTGTGGACAGTCATGGCTAAGACAAAGGAGCTCACTAAGGACCTGCGGCTGTGCATTGTGGCCGCTCACAAGTCAGGAAAGGGCTATAAAGCCATATCAAAATGTTTTCAAGTTCCAGTGGCTACAGTGCAAAGTATTATTAAAAAATACAAGAAGTTACGCACTGTGGAAAATCTCAGAAGATGTGGTCGGAAGCCAAAAGTGACACCTGTGCTGGCCAGGAGAATAGTGAGAGAGGTGAAGAAAAATCCAAGGATCACCACCAAGGCCATTCTGGTGAATCTGGACTCTGCTGGTGGCGACATCTCAAGGCAGACAGTTCAACGGACACTGCACACTGCTGGGTTCCACGGACGCAGGCCAAGGAGGACACCACTTCTCCAGAAAAGGCACACAAAAGCCCGCTTGACCTTTGCAAATGCTCATCTGGACAAAGAAGAAGACTTCTGGTGTTCTGTTTTATGGTCAGATGAAACAAAAATTGAATTGTTTGGCCACAATGATGTGTGCACCATTTGGCGTGAAAAAGGAGAAGCCTTCAACCCTAAGAACACCATCCCCACTGTCAAACATGGTGGTGGGAACCTAATGTTTTGGGGTGTTTTTCAGCCAATGGACCAGGGAACTTGATCGCAGTAAATGGCACCATGAAAAAAGAGCAATACATCAAGATTCTCAACAACAACATCAGGCAGTCTGCAGAGAAACTTGGCCTTGGGAACCGGTGGACATTTCAGCACGACAACGACCCAAAACACACAGCCAAAGTGGTGAAGAAATGGTTAGCAGACAAAAACATTAATGTTTTGCAGTGGCCCAGCCAGAGTCCTGACTTGAATCCAATTGAGAATCTGTGGAGGGAGCTAAAGATCAGGGTGATGGCAAGGAGACCCTCAAACCTCAAAGAGTTGGAGCTCATCACTAAAGATGAATGGGCAAAAATACCAGTGGAGACATGCAAAAAGCTGGTCAGCAATTACAGGAAGCGTTTGATTGCTGTAATAGCCAATAAAGGCTTTTCTATTAATTATTGAGAAGGGTATGAATAATTTTGGACATGCCACTTTTTGTTCAAATGTGTATAAAAGCTGAGAAATATTTTTTCCCACAATGATGCCTCTTGTACATCATCGTGTTATCTCCTGGGAGATGCCTGTGTCATTTCCAGGCAAAAATATAATTTCTGGTTAAATAAAAGTAAATTTAAGTCAAACTTTGACAGGGGTATGAATACTTTCGGGCATGACTGTATATATATGAAAACTCTCCTTATTCAACTGTTAGAACTGTTTACCACTCTAGGAAAACTTTAAAGCTGTACAGAAAGTTAAACTGTAACATTGCCTGATGCTTAATCAGCTGGTGTGAGATTGCAAAACAGCAGAGCTATCCTTCCCTCCTACTGAGAGGACTGTAGCAATTTCTTAGTAGACCAGCAGGAGTCGAAAATGAATAGACCTTGAATGTAGTAGATGTAATATTATTATATCATCCTTACTGTCAGATTAATTTACGGATATTTAATGTATTTTTAGACCATGTATGTTCTTTAGGTAGTCTTATCTAGTTAAACAATCATACTACACTGGAGACAGATAATATCACCAATTACTAGAAATAATGATGTGACTGAAGACTGAATATTCTTCTGATAACCCTACAGTAATTTAATTATAGATAATAGAAGATGCCTATATTCAAAACAATTAACTTACGATTACCTCCCAGGTGTTACTGTGGATACAGATGATCACTGGTCTTCTCAGATCAACAGACTGCAGCAGCTCATTGACAAATTGGAGTGCCAGGTGACAAACACTGACTGTCCGTCCATCCATTCATCTATACATACTGTACATAACACTCATGTGTGTCCTCGTCTCTGTATTTGTATGTCTATCTGTTTACCCAACTAACCATCAGCCTACCATCATCCAACCATTTCACTGCCCGTGTTAGTAGCTCTTCTGATTCTCCACTCATGCATGTATCTATCTGTTGGTGTTAGTACTTTAGATTCTCCATCTATCCATCCATCACATTATACAGTCATGTGAAAAAATTAGGACACCCCATGAAAGCCCCATGATTAACTTAGCAAGGACAGCCTGACCTGGTTAGTTGTTTCATTGTAAATGGTTTCTTTTTAGCCGCTTAATGCAGAAAACTTATTACACACTAAGGTGTATTACTCAGTAAGTACAAGGACTTCTGGACAAGCTGGTTGGGCTATTCTTTGGTAATAGAAGTTTGTAATAATACTTTAAGCCTGCCGGCGGGACCCAAGACTATTTAAGGGGATAAACTCCTTCCCAGACTCGTCTGCATCTACAGCCTTCTTTCTGAAGGCCTCAGAGAGCTCTGTGGACCTGGCCATAATGGTGATCTTAACCACGTGATGGTGTTCTAACTTTTTCCTCTCGAGGAAATTGCTTTTCTATCAATTACATTTTATTAATGATGTTTAAAGGCATTTCTTCAGTTGTGTGTGTTTAGTCATATAACCTCCATTTCCCAATATTGTTCAAATAAAGAAATTTACAGATGTTTAAATATGTTTAAAAAAGACCATCCATGCATCCAATTAAGCATCCACCTGCACATGTCTACAGTCTTAAATGAGAGCAGCTGTAAATGATGCTTACTAAAAACACTTTTCTAAATTGCACCTTCCTTTTTCCTGTCCAGAGTCCAAAGCTGGAGCCCCTGAAAGAAGACCCGCTGGCCAGCACGTATAAATCAGTGAGTGTTTGCATCTCTAAAGTACCTCTTACAGCTTTTAGATGCTTAGATTTTGGCCAGCCCTGCCGTCTGTGCTGAAGAGAAGGGAAAGCTGAGAATGCAGGTTCACTCAGCTAATCGATACGCTTTGAGGGAGTCCGGCTTTGTTCTGCAGATGTATTTATCTTCTCTTAGTATTCTCTCTTACACATTCGCTTCCTCTCTGTGCTATAACAACTTCTCGCTGTGTCTCTTTCTTTGTGTGTGCATGCTTGCTTGTACACGTGTGTGTGTTTCTCTGTCTGTCTTCTATCTAGAACATTCTGTTGGTGCAGAGGCAGATGGCAGTGACAGAGGACAATCTTGAGGAGTTCCAAAAGGCTCTGAAAAGCTATGCCGATTCCACCACCAACCAGAGCGACAACCTTCAGTAAGAATTTACATGCACGTGTATTTCCAAGAAAAAGGAAGCGAATCCTATGGAAGTAGCTGGATTTCTTCATTGATAACTCATAAAATGTGTTCTGATTATTATATGAGTCATACTTTATAGACACACACATTAACACATCAACCAGTGTACACATTGTGTAAACACCCACAATGCAGGCTACAAAAAGCAATGACTGTAGAAACATGGACAGGGCAGCGTCTCTCAAAAGTGAAGCAGCTACAGGTCTAGCACCTCTGCTGGCTGGTTACAGTATGACTTGTAGCTCCAGTCATTTTCACCTAAAAACTGTCTCTCTATTTCCAGTATCTTGGCACATTTTTTATTTTCCCCCAGATATCAGTTTTTAAACCCTTATTCTGCTCTATCATGAGAAGGTGGGGTTACATTTAGAAATGAAGTGATTGACAGTCTTGGCTGGAAGAGATTGGTTGTCTGCAGAACCTGCATGACACCCATTCTGTTCATTACATTGAGTAGCTGTAGTGTTGTAGTGAGTTGTAGTGGAACTTACATGAGCTGTACTCTTACTGTTAAATCATTCCAATTACTGGACAAACTGGGAATCCAGGGGGAAAGTCAAGCCCAGTGAAGGTGGTCTGAGACACGCTTGGTCTGGGAGAAGTGGACGCGTCTTCCCAATTAGTAGGCGAGCCTGGCCCCGCCTCTAGTCTCTACTGCACAGACTCTGGTTGCAAATTTGACAACATGGCGGACAGTTTTGGCTTCATTTCTATACAGTGGAATGGATTGGGACCATGTTGTGCATGTTTCTTACAGTCATTGAGAAAAAGTAAGTGAACCTCAGATATGTTACAGAGATGCATATTGCTGGAAAAGCCTACAAAGCATTACTGAAGACGTGGGTGTTGTCTAACTGTGATAATGAAAGACATACGGATATAACAAACACCTGCACCCAAACGTAAACCACTTAACGCATTTATTAATTATACCTAAAACTACAAGAGAGAAGACAACCTAGACTGTTTTAAATGGTGCAGTTTCACTCTTATTCCAAATGTAGCCACAACATGTGTTCAAAAGCTACAGGACTAATGTAGCAATGTCACAGAATACCGCACCCTGCATGCCTACACCATCCCACACAAGTTCAAAGCCCCTGGGAACACATTCTGATATATTTGATATATCGTTTGTATAAAACTAAACTAAGTGAAATGTTTAGCAAAGTCTACATAGAAAACACAAAGCCGAAACATGATAAAACACTCAAAAATGCACTCATTCAACCTCTCTGAGAATGATGTGGGCATGGTGTTAATAGCCTAATGAGCACATGTGACCGATAGTTCTCGATCACTGGTGAACAGGCAGGCATTTATTAGACCTGGGAAAGATTTTCATTAGACATATTTGTACATCAGGGGCCCTGAGGAGCCAGATTAACTCTTAATTAGAAATTAAACTCGCATTTAGACACAATCCAGGCTTTAGGATTGGTTCTACTGTTTTTGTTTTTTTAGCTATGTGATTAAATCTTGTCCAGTTGTATAGATAATTGTGTGTCATACAGCATCAGCAACCACACACACAAGTTTACACTAACTAACTGAAAAAGCAAAGTTCCATCACTAAGTCAGATAGATAGTGCCTCATACTAGTCTGTTACCTTCATGTCTTTGGATTGATTGACTGCGTCAACGTAAAGTAGAGATATATTTGCATATAATAAAATAAATATTTTCAGCTCAACAATTTCTCTGAAAGTCATTAATACTAGAAACTATTTAAAATTCAAGTAGAACTCCTGACTCGTTCCCCATGGAAATGTAGTTATAGCTGATGATTGGTTTATCTAATGGCTTTTTTTCCCTTGAGAGGAATGCCACAGGCTCAAATCAGCAGAAGTAGTGCCTCACCAAGCGGGAAATAAATGCTTGAAACAAATGAAACTAAATCTTCCGTCTCAACAGGAGGGAAAAAAAGGAAATTGGAGGAAACTGCTGTTCTGGTGTTTGATGCAGCCACTCAACACTAATTAGAAACTCATCACCATCATCCCACCCCACCTCTTTTCCTACAGTGTGTCCATCCAGAAGCTGCCTGAAAAGAGCTGCTACATAATATACGAGTTCTGGCAAGATCGCATCTCCTGGATGAGGTATGTGTCTGAAATTAAATAGAATAGAATAGAATAGAGTAGAAAAGAACATAAGTGCTTCACAGTGCTGGTTCAAAAAGAAAGGAAGGCGATAGTTTTATAAAAAGGTCGGATATTATGGTCTGTTTTCATGTTCCACTGCAAAATAGAAAAAAATATAAAATAAAATCTTTGATTTACCTTCTGAGGACGTCCACACTGCTGCTGCCGGCTAGGAATAATGTCTGTTAATGGCACCTTGAGGACACCAGATGGCGCTCTGAACACAGTGGTCAAAACAAAGACTCAGAACTGGATTGGGATTAAAATAGCCAAGACCTGATCCATTACAATATGTCTAGATCGGCCTGGATCCTCTGGATTGGATTGGATCAGAACACGCTTATTTTTAAGTGAACATTTTCCGACCTTTCTACATGATGAAGTTTTGGCTGAAGCTCTCCTTCAGCATGAGCATTGTTGGGAAATATAATTTTCATGCTGTTGAAAGTCTGCCGGTGACTGTAAAAGATTTGAAGGAAAGCAGGTCAATGTGTGTGTGTGTGTTTATGTTCCCCCGTGATTTCTTGTACCCTGCCAGATTCAGAAGTCTTAAGAGACACAGTTTGCTGAAGAGCAGATGGTGCATCTCCTAGGAGATACTGCCCTCCCGTCCTCCTCCCTCCTTCCATCATAGACCTGTTTTTTACTCAAGGCCTCGGTTGATGTTTAATTGTGGCAAGTTGTGTTTCTACTGATTACTAAGCCAGTAGTTGTGTCTCTGTGGTTGTCTGTCCTTTGCTGTCTTTCAGTTATCTGCAGTCTGAGGCCAGTAAGACCTTCCAGCGCTGTATCATAGACATGCTGGAGGATCCTGAACTCGTCTCTACCATGCTCATGCCTGGTACGTGAGTGTGTGTGTGTTTGTGTTTATGTGCACAGGAGTGTGTTAGTGTGCACGTATGGAACTTCACTGTTTAGTTTTTCTGCCTGTTCATAAAAAAAGACATTGCAGAATTAATTAATGAATTAATTTTCTGCCCACAGGAGAAAACAAGTGTTTACATTAAGGCTGCAGTCATTATGCAGCGAATAGAAAATGGAAATGAATCACTGCTTTCCATTCCAATCTATGAATTTTCATTTCCTTATGTTGTTTCTCTCTCTGCGTCTCTCTGTCTCTCCTTCTTACGCTGTAAAAGTATACAGACAGGCCACCTTAAACAGACTGCAGAATGTTTTTGGAGTTAACTCAACTCACAAGTTCTCCTAACTCACATTTCTTAACAGTACATACTGAGCTGAGCCTCAAAAAAGCATCAATCAAAGAGCTACAGCTGAACGGATTTAATACTGTGTAAGACATTAAGTCTGTAGCTCCTCCCCCTCAGTCTGTTTACTGTTTGTTCCCATCTACAGGTTAGAACTCCCCCCATCACATATAACATCCCCAGACTTTAAGGCTTTTGACAATAGAGCGCTGAGCCCTTGTTGGGGTTTGAACTTATGACCTCCTCACACTTTATGAGCAGCAGTTAGACCGTAGGGCCGGTCCAGAGCTGTGAAATTACACTACATGAAAACACAGTTCTGAGTAAATTTACCTTTCAGTTCTTACTCAGACACAGAGATGTACGTGGCCTCACAGCTCTAGGGTGGTGCAACTGTCTAACTGCCTGTTTTGATCTGACCAGAGATCATATGTTCAAATCCCACCAACACCACAGCCCTCCATCGTTAGGAGTGTGAGAATAGGAAGGACTCCCTCCATGTAACAGGGGGAGTTCTAACCTGCAGATGGGAACAAAGAGTAAACAGATTGAGGGGGAGGAGCTACAGACTAAATGTCTTACACAGTATTAAATCAGTTTCAGCTGCAGATCATTTGCTGATGATTTCAAGGCTCAACTTAATAAGTACTGTTGACCAAACTGAGAAGCAGAATGAAAGAATACCTCCCTAAACGAAGTTGAGTTTGCTCAAAAATCTGTTCTGTAATCAGTTACTTAATCAGTTTAAGGTGGCCTTACTTTTTTTTGTAACATCTCTTGCTCGCTCTTTCTTAGTCTTTCCTAATCTCTCTCTCTCTCTCACACATTCTCTCCCTTTTCCACTCTGTCTCCCACTTTCACTCTTTCTTTGTCCATGGATGGTTCTCTCCTTTCTCTCTCTGTCTCTAGCTCCACCTCTTTTGGTCACTGTTTCTTGCTCTCTCTACTTTTCTCTGTCAGTATTTCTTGCTATGCCTTCATCTCTCTTTTCTCTCTCTCTCTCTCTCTCTCTCTCTCTCTCTCTCTCTCTCTTTCTTTCTTTTTCTCCTTTTCTGTCTTTCTATTTTTTCTCTTTCTATCTTTAAATTCTCTTTATGTCTTTTCTTGTTGTCCCTTTCCATTTCTCTCCCTCTCTCTTTCCTCTCTTTTTCTATTCAATTCAATCTTATTTCCTCTTTTCTTTTCTCTCTATCTCTCTTTTCTCTCTTTTTCACTTTATCTTATCTCTTTCCCTCTCTCTATTTCTCTCTCTCTTTTCTTTTTTTCATTGTGTTCTTTTTCCCTCTCTCTTTCTATCCCCATTTTCTCTTTTTCTCTTAGAATCTCTCTTTCTCTTTATCTCTCTTTTTCTCTCTCTCCTTTTCTCTCTCTCTCTCTTTCTCTTTTTTCTCTCTCTTTTTTTAAGTCTATATCTATTCTCTCTGTCTTTCTTTTTCTGTCTTTTTTCTCTTTCTCTATTTTCCTCTTTCTCGTTCTCCCTCTCAATTTCTCTCTCTTTCTCTGTCTTTTTCTCTTTATCTTATCTCTTTCCCTCTCTCTATTTCTCTATCTTTTTTTCTCTTTTTCTCTCTCTTTCTTTTCTCTCTTTGAATCTCTATTTACTCTTTCTCCTTTTCCCCCTCTCTCTCTCTTTCTCTTTTATCTCTCTCACTTTTTCTCTCTCTCTTTATATCTCTATCTCTTCTCTCTCTCTTTCTCTCTCCTGCTTTATCTTATCTCTTTCCCTCTCTCTATTTCTTTCTATATTTTCTCTTTTTCATTCTATCCTTTTCCCTCCTTCTTTCTATCCCCATTTTCTCTCTCTTTCTCTCTCTTTTTTCTCTTTATCTTTTGTCTTTTGCATTCTCTCTCTCATTTTTCTCATTATCTCTCTCTCTCTTTCTCTCTCTCTCTCTTTCTCTTTTTTTCTCTCTTCTTTTAAATCTATATCTATTCTCTCTGTCTTTCTTTTTCTCTGTCTTTTTTCTCTTTCTCTATTTTCCTCTTTCTCGTTCTCCCTCTCAATTTCTCTCTCTTTCTGTCTTTTTCGCTTTATCTTATCTCTTTCCCTCTCTCTATTTCTCTCTATATTTTCTCTCTTTTTCTCTCTCTTTCTTTTCTCTCTTTAAATCTCTATTTACTATCTCTCCTTTTTCCTCTCTCTCTCTTTCTCTTTTATCTCTCTCACTTTTTCTCTCACTCTTTATATCTCTATCTCCTCTCTCTCTTTCTCTGTCTTTTTTTGCTTTATCTTATCTCTTTCCCTCTCTCTATTCCTCTCTCTCTTTTCTCTTTTTCATTCTATCCTTTTCCCTCTTTCTTTCTATCCCCGTTTTCTCTCTCTTTCTTTTGCATTCTCTCTCTCATTATCTCTCTCTCTCTCTCTCTCTCTCTCTCTCTCTCTCTCTCTCTCTCAGAATCTCTCTTTACTCTCTCTTTTTTCTCTCCCTCTCTCTCTTTCTCAGTTCTCAAGTCTGTAGCAAAAAGAAAAGCAATGAAAGCCCATTTTAATAACTACAATTATAATCACAGTCAAACCTTTTACAATAATTAGCAAACTAGTGAGATCATCTCTCCCCCCCCCCTCTCTCTCTCTTTCTCAGCATCCTGGTGGATCATGACAAACAATTAACCAGAAAAAAGCAGAAAAAAGCAGTGTGCTGCCTCAACTCCACTCCCCTCAAAAAATGAGCCGCGATCTGAAAGCGATCCTGCGTGTGTTCGCCTCAACCCGAGCTAGAGAACAGCATACTAACTCCTCCTCACGTGACTGTACCTCATGGCTTGGTTTTTGTGCTCCTTCAACATTCCGTCTGTACCGAAACTAAATAAAAAGAGAACAGCAGTCAGGCATGGTTCTGATCTCTCTAGCATGTATAGAAAATGAAAGTGACTTTTTTTGCTCCGTGCACAAGCAAGCCAGTAGCCAAGCTTTTACAGCTAACGTGGCTTCGATGTGGCAACAGCTCATGGATTAGAAAAGCGAAGAACCTTCCTAATAAACCTAATAAAACACATAAGCGCAAAGAAAGGAATTCCACCACTCTTCTCCACGTCTGACTCGTGTTCACTTCTTGGGGTATGATTTACAAATAATAAGAAAACTAGCTGTTTAGGATTGCATGCTTGTTAGAACTTTAGTTTCAGACATAGCTGACTTAAAGCCATTCTCCATGCTTGCTCAAGGACACTATTTCTAACGATAAGATCGACCTGTGTGATTCTGTGGATAGAATAGTCCTTATGTGGAACTTAGCTGTTCTGCCTTGTGGTTCCTCAGTCGATATGTTGATGTTCCCGAGTCCCAACAATTCTGTTTCATTGAAGCTATTCGTATGCTTACAGCTGAATCGCTGAATCAGTTTCTGCTTTTTCTTATCGTTTTCAGAACATGGAAATCTGTATATGGTGTGTTTAATTGCTTGACTTAAGGACATATGCTGAGATTTATTTATGGATTTATTTATTTGAGGTTTAAATTTAATGTATTTAAGCATATAAGAAGAAATAAACCTAAGAATATCATTTGTGTACCACCTGGTTCCCATCATTTGTTCCTGGCGGTGTTGGGATAGCTGACTTTTCCTTTTTGTCAAAGGTTTGAAAGAGACTGAAACATTGAGTGTGGAAAAATCTTGTGCAGTATTCTCTTACATTATACATGTCAACCACTGCTGCACATCGAGGAGTTCTCAAAAGTCCAAAGCATTGACGAGTAAGAAGATCTTCAGCCGGGAGAAGTATGAAACTCAGCTCCTTGTAAGTCTTATGAAAAAGCCTAGCCGCACTCCATGAAAATGACTGAGCTCTGTTGTCTGCGAGAGGCACTGCCATTGCTCTTCACCCTCAGCAGTCTCATTAGGTGCTTTAGAGGTGCACATAAATCCTGCTATGAGTTTTCAGGCATAGAAACAACAAGGATTAGGTGTCATAGATCTTTAGCTCCATGTCAATAAGGCTAATTGGAGCCCTCAAGAAGCCCCAGTCTGCTAATGCGCTTATGTAGCGCAGAAATCGGTGAGAGTACAACAAAACAGCCTCCAGAGCAAGGTGCTCTTCCTGTCTCCAACACAAACAGCAGGTGTCAAAAGTTTGGATACACCTGCTCATATGAGGTGTCAGATCCAGGATATAAAACACATGTAATTTTGTAGGACAAACCAGAACTACACTTCATGTCCAAATGTTTGGGGACACCTTTTACAACGAATGCATTCGGCTACTTTTAGTTGCGCCCATTGCTGACATAGATGTGCAAGTGCACGCACATAGCTTGTTTAGTCCTTGTAGAGAAGTACTGCAAATATAAGTATAAGTATAGGATTCTCTGCAGCAGATAAACGCAAACCTATTGGCACCATGCTGCCTAATGCCAGACGTGGGCTAGAGGGGTATAAAGCCCCCCAGCATTGAGCTGTTGAGCAATGGAAGAACTGTGTTCTCTAGATTGATGGTGCGTCATCCAATCTTTTGGGATGAGGTGGGGTGGTGATCATCCAACATCCTGACCTCACTAAAGCTCTTGTTGCTAAATGCAATACAATTTTTTTTTACTGCAGATCATTACATGCTTCAAAATCTAGTGGAAAGACTTTTCTTGGACAGTAGAGATAAACTTATACACCCTTGATTTAAAAAAAAAAAGAAAAAGAAATTGGCTGGTGTCCCAAAACTTTTGTCCATATAATTTTTGGTGCATTTCTGGTGCATACCTACAGCATTTCTGGTAAAAGCTCGACATTTAAGTCCACATATTTGAGGTCAGGACTTTGGGAAGAAGCTTAATGTTAGCCTGCTTCATCCATTTCACATTCACCCTTGATGTGTGCTTGAGGTCAATGTTCTGTTGAACCAATTTCCTCTCAGCTGAGGGTCACAGTTCCCCAACTGGCAAAGTGGCTATGCCTCGCGATAATGTGTACTTACAGCAGCTAATGTTTGAGGTGATGATCTTGGAATCTGCAGATGTTTAGAAATGGCTCCAAGATATATTTCTGACTTGACTCCTTTCTTAGATCTGCACTGAGCTCCCGTTTGAGACAAACTCTTTCAGTGTGAGCATAGCTGTAGCCAATCATGATCACTGACAGGACGTTACGAGGTCTTGGCCTAGACAAGTTATGAGACTTTTAGGAACTTTCAGCACCACTGAATTAATCCACTAAGTGGGTGTATCTATCATTTTGACCCTGCATGTATAATTCTAAACCCTGAGTTTATTTCAGAAATCAAAAATTAAGGAAATAAGAATATATAAAGCTCCGACCATATGTGTGCACTGAAATAGTATTTGTGTTGATTATATTCATATGCTACAATTTATCACAGTTCCATCATGTAAGTCTAAAAATTGCATTTTTTGTATACTATTTACAACAGGTATCATTTTTATTTTTATCACAGAAAGTTATGTGAGGGCCAGTGTTACAGCTTACCACATAGGTGGTAAGGGTTAACTGCAATAGCATGGTTGAAATAGCATTATAACAATTGTTATAATAATCTGGTAAAATGATACAAAACATCATTTAATTCAATACAACTCTGTGTTGTTCGAACCAGAAAAGCTTCCCAGCCAAAATACATAAAACATATTAAAAACAAATCTGATTGGTTAAAAGAGTCTGTGTCAAACATTGTAGATGTCATTTTTATCCACACAGTACAAAGTACCACTAATATCACAGCCATGAAATTGACATACATTTTCATTACATGACATATAATTTATATATAATTTGATTACATGACTGTAGTATAGTTTATTAATATGTGCATACTCTTGCTGTGTATTTTGGGGAGGCTTAATTACTGACTGTGAATTATTTATATGTTTTAAAATGGGCTCTTTACAGCCACCAAGAGAGGAATTAAACTACACAGGACAACAGTCTACAGGTTAAATCTTGAGAAATATCTTGTTTGCAGAATTTGCACATGATGTTCCAATATGAATATGAGGAGATTACCAAACCAGCTATTTATATTCCTCCTCAAAACACATTTAATGCATTTAAGCAGAAACTTTAGATAAAAAAGACTACTAAATATATACTAAATATAATATTTTATATTTAATAATAACTTAAAGATTTAATCTGATCTAAACTTTTGACTGGTGGTGAGTCTGCCCATCTGAGACATTTACTCACATGCAGTAAATTGGACAGAATGTCAGTAACACCTCCTGAAAAAATCTGCATTTCTAAGGATGACTTTTAGAAATCTTAGAAAACGCTGAGAGGTATCATGTGTCTTGGGAAACAGTGTCAGAATCACGACAGGGTTTTCTGATGAGGAAGATTTATACTCAGCAAGTGGGAATTGGTGACTAACACTGGGAGAAAAAACATGACAAAGAAACCGCCTCAGGTGAGGTTATCAGTGGTTAAAAGCTCAGTGACAGGTAAGAACATGGCTGATGGTGACGAAACTGAGCACAAGGATGGAAAACTTCCAGAGAAACTTTACTGTGGTGAAAGTAGCTTGACAATAGCTTACTAATTTCCAACAGATTACAAATTACAAGTGTACCTCAGTTTTGCTGATGATTTTGAGGCTCAGGTCAGTATGTACTGTCAATCAAACTGATGCAGAATTTTAAATTGTGAATTAGGAGAATTTTTGACTAAACTATGTTGAGTTATTTTTAAAAACTATGTTATCAGTTACTTTGTCAGTTTAAATTGGTCTGACGTTAAATTTGTACAGTGAGCCTAAAATGTTTGTATTTAGATCCTATAAATAAATGAAAAACTGAAAAATGCTGGATGCAGTATTCAGCCTCTTTTAGACTCTTATGAGGAGCCGACTAGTAGGACAGCTCACTGCTGCAACAAGAGCTTTCAGTGTGTCGAGGTAAGTTTCAACCAGATTTGTTCACTGTTTAAAAGTAATGCTGCGTTCAAGATGATGTCAGATTATCCCATTTGTAAATTGCACTTGTCGTATTTAGAAGTGGGAAACTGGGGATTTTAGACGATGAGGTGTATAATACAGTCCTTTTCCGTTGAAAAACTGTAAACTTGACAGTGAAATTAAATGGAAAAATGCATGATGTGCTTCTTTGTGATCCAAGTCAAATGACTCAATTCTATTTGTTGACATTGAAGTTCAGAGGAATTGTTGGACAGACAGTATGTCCTATCAGGACAGTACTAAACCAAAGTTCTGGAATTCCAATATGTAATAACATACATGTAACAATTGTGGAATTTGTACACGTAATTACACAAATGTCACACATTGGAATTCTGATATGTAATTACACAAATGTAACAACTTGCAATTCTGATACATAATTACACAAATGTAACTAGATTTTTAAGGCTCATATGTAATGACACAAATGTAACAACTTGCAATTCTAAAATGTAATAACACAACTGTTACTAGTTGTGGAATTTTGTGTATTAGCGAGACTGCATCATCTTAACTATTCTAATCTTCCTCACTAACACACTGTACTCCAGCTCCTCATCCTCACCCTTACAAAGTAACGTTTTTACTCTTGAAAATGTAATTGAGTAAAAGAATGCATATTCTAGTTCAGTCAAGTACAAATCTATCAAAATAACAGTTATTTACTTACTTAGTTAATTACTTCAGTACCCCCCCTCACTGCTGAGCACTGCAGTCTCAGACTCCACCTCCTTTCATTCCTGGTGTCTCTCCCTGACCCAGGCTGAGCTGATGTTTTTCTACTAAGCTGAGCTAATGAGCCCAACTGTGCACTCTGGTCTTATGAGAGTTCTCTTACTTTTCTGTTCTTTGGAAAGTTTCAGTTTTGAGGAAAGTGCAATAGGAAGCCATCAGCCCATTTGCCAGTTCCAAACTTTTAAACGTTCTCCTGAGCTGTTGGTTGAGTTTTACACTAACGTGAATTCAACACAGCAGCATTCTGAGAAGAACTGCAGCTAGAGTAAACTGAACTCTCAATGCTTGCACAAGGACACTATTTTTAAAAATAAGATTGAACGGTGTGATTATATAGATGTAATATTTTATGTGCAGCTCAACTGTTCTGCCTTCTGGTTTGTGGTTAATATGTTGAAGGTCTCAAGTCCTGTTTTATTGTATCTTTGTAAGCTAACTCCATTCACTGAATCAATGCAGTACTATAATTATTGAGCATGGGGCGCTATACACTATATGTACAACATGTTGGGACACCTCCTCATTCATTCAAGGGTATTAGATGGGTTTTAGAATCCTGCAGTTTCCTACTTTTGTTGGAGTAACTGTCTCTACTGTCCAGGGAAGGATGGCTTTCTACTAGATTTTGGAGGAGCATTGCTGTGAGAAGTTTATTGCATTCAGTGACAAGAGCATTAGTGAGGTCAAGATGTTGGATGATCTCCACCCCACCTCATCACCAACTTCCCAACTCATTCCAAAAGTTTTAGATGGAGTTCCACTGCTCCACAGCTCAATACTGAGGGGCTTTATATCATGGGCAAGGTTTGAGACTCTGGCTGACGTGAGGCCTTAATGTTTGCTAGACCAAAGAGTGTTCCAGAGAATTAGATCAAACCCAGGCCTGTCTCCTCCGGCTGTCTTTATGTAATATATATTTGTGTGTAGGTGTGTGACTAAGTGAGGAGAGATATTAAGGCAATGAATAGCCTTAACGTTAGGCGGAGGAGCACTGAGAGTGTGTGATTATATGGATTTGGTGTGTGTGTGTATAAGAGAGAGAATATAGGTGGGTGCAAGCTTTATCAAACTGCAGGCTTCCCTTGAGGACTGCAATTTGCCCCAGATAGCCTCGAATTTGTTCGTTTTGTTCGTTTTTTGGTCAGTGGAATTCAAAATGAGGCCTTGTAGGGGTGTAGGTCTATGTATATTCATACGGAACCGGCATGGTATGGATGCCACAGTTCAGACATCACTGTATTATTAAATTGTGTAGTTCCCCAAATGGTCATGCTGCCAAATTAGCTCTGACCCATCAAGGCCCTCTGAAGACATCCTGTGGTATCTGGCACCAAGATGTTTGCAGCAGATCTCTTAAGTCCAGTAAGTTGCAAGGTGGGGTCTCCATGGATTGGATTAGTGAGCTTTGGGTGCCCATGACCCTGTTGCTGGACCTTTCCTTGGTCCACTTTTGGTAGGAACTGACCATTGCTTATCAGACACAGCACCACTAGACAGTCAGCGCGTTCAGTGGAAAGCATTGCACCCCCAGCTCAACACATCAGCCAACGGACACCTGTGCCGACCAGCATCCTAGTGGGAATGATGAGGGGAGAGAGCGCCATCTACTCATCCAGAGAGAGCATGGCTCATTGTACCAAACTCTTACCAAACCCTGAGGTCCAAACTGTGGTGTGAACCAAACCGTGAACCGTTTTGGTGGTGTGAACTTTTGTGTACCATTAAAACTCTGAGGTCATGTGTTCCAAAAGCTCTGCAGTGATGAACATCACCATCACAAGTTTATTAACAGTGCTGGTCAGCTGTGTTGCTTTCTTGTTTCTAAAGAGAATGATGAAGATGGTGTCTGTCTGATGAGCCTGAATTTTAACTCTAATGTTGTAATAAAAGCTGCTCCATTATCTCAAACTGCTTTAAATAACAGACCAGAAATGCCCATTATGATGAGCAAATGGGCAAAATTGATGTGTGTGTGTGTGTGTGTGTGTATGTGTGACAGACTTATGAATGGGGTCCTCTGAGTTTTTCCACTTTTGTCCAGTCATTAAACGACTCCATTGTGGCTGGCTGTGTGAGCTGACACTGCCATTTCTCTCTCAGCAAAAAACCCACAGAGGACATTACTGAGGCAAGAACTCGACTCCTCAGCCTCATATCTCTCTCTCTCTCCCTCTCTCTCTCTCTCTCTCTCTCTCTGTCTTTCTCTCTCTCTCTCTCTCTGTCTCTCTCTCTGTCTCTCTCTGTCTTTCTCTCTCTCTCTCTCTGTCTCTCTCTGTCTTTCTCTCTCTCTGTCTGTCTCTCTCTCTGTCTCTCTCTCTCTCTCTCTCTCTCTCTCTCTCTCTCTCTCTCTCTCTCTGTCTTTCTCTCTGTCTCTCTCTTTGTCTCTCTCTCTGTCTCTCTCTCTGTCTCTCTCTCTCTCTGTCTCTCTCTCTCTCTCTCTCTTTCTCTCTCTCTCTCTCATTAGCCTCATTAGCATCAAACGTCTTGTAATAAACGTATGGGTTTCGAGTGCTTCAGCGGTCTAATGCACTACAACTATGTCTTTGCCATCAGCTTCCAGAGTGTGAGAGAGCACAAATGACCATGCTCTCTCGGGTGGGTAGATGGAGCTCTCTCCCCATATCTTTTTTAAAGCAATGTTGGCTGGCACAGGCATCTGTTAGCGGGTGTGGTGGAGCTAGAGACCTGTCACATTCCTCTGAGCGTGCAGGCTGCCCGGTGATGCCATACTGGCAGCAGTTAGAACAGGGGGAAGTTACTAAGGGGTGGGAAATCACTAGTACCAAATTGGGAGAAAAAGATTATGCCAAATTCTGAAATTCTTTTTGTGTCAACAACCTCCGTGTACACCTGGTCACTTCATGTACCTAGTATCTGGATTGTATCCTGGTAAGATTTTAGCCACATGTATTTACATTTGGTATTCAAATGTGTCTCCGGTTAGTCCGACTGAAATCCAATCACTGTGTGAGATGAAATATGCAATTCTCCTCGTCCAGCATCAGTCATCAGTTGTTCATGCATTCAGCCACTTAACGTGCTGTGCTAAAGATGATTGTTGTCTCTGAATTGCAATTTTACATGCCATCATCATCCATGATGAACCGTCTGTTCCTCACAGAGATGGATCACATGCCCAACAATCTACTGCATGAGGCGGAGGTGACAGTTTCGGTTGTACTGGATGAAGTTTTGGTTGTGGAATGTGTCTTGGAGAGACAGATACTGCTGTTATAGCAGTGTAAACACACTAATATGGCGTCTCAGACCTTCTTTAAATGAGTCTTGGGTGTGTTTACACTTGTGTTTTGATCCATCCAGATCCAGATGTAATCCTGATACTCGAGACTCGTAAAGTAACTTGGTGCAAATGAGGTCTCCTTTGAGGTCTCCTTTGAGAATTCCATCTAGAGAAGCACGAAGTCTTGGTGTAGTCATGGATGATCAGTTATCGTTCTCAAGTCATGTTGCAAATCTGATTCGCTCATGCAGATTTCTCCTGTACAACATCCAGAGAATTCGACCCTTCCTCTCTAGAGAGGTCACCCAGGTGCTCGTTCAGTCTCTCGTCACTTCAAGACTTGATTACTGCAGCTCTCTTCTGGCTGGTATCCCTGTGTGCACCATCAGGCCCCTGCAATTTATCCAGAATGCAGCGGCACGGGTCGTCTTCAACATTTCTAAATTCAGCCATGTTACTCCACTGCTGCGTTCTCTTCACTGGCTTCCTGCAACTGCTGCCTGCATCAGATTCAAAACCCTGATGCTGGCCTACAAAGCCAAGACTGGACCAACCCCTCCGTAACTTGATGGCAATGGTCAAAAGCCGATTTGCACCAAGAGCACTTCGAGCTTCAAGTACTGCTCGGCTTGACCCACCGTCAGATCCACGGAAGACAAGCGTCCAGGCTTTTTTCTGTCCTGGCACCAAAGTGGTGGAACGAGCTTCCCCTGGGTGTCCGAACAGTGGAGTCGCTCGCTATCTTCAAACCCAGACTAAAGACCCACCTCTTCCGAGAGGACTTGGGTGAAGAGTAGAGTACTGTGGTCTCCATATTGACTTTAGTAGAGTCTAAACTTAGAGGTATCTTTGAATTTTTAGTCTATTTAAACTAGCTGAGGTTTTTCTTGAGTAAAGAGCGAAACACTTTTGTAAGTCGCTCTGGATAAAAGCGTCTGCTAAATGCCTTAAATGTAAATGTCTCCTTGACCCTGTTTACACCTGGTCACATTAAGTGACTGGTATCTGGATTGTATCCTGATGAGAGTTTAGCCCCATGCATTAACATTTGGTAGTCAAAGCATCTCCAGTTAGTCAGACTGAAATCTGATCGCTGTGTGAGACAGAATATGCAAATTCGCTTGGCGCATACCAATTATTGCTGGTGTTTCGGTTGTACTGGGAGGGGTTTTGGTTATGAAAGGTGCCTTGGAGAGATGGATGTGTTTACATTGCTATACCACGTGGCTCTAATGTGTCTCAGACCTCATCCTGAAGTGGTTTGAGTGATGGGATTGGTATCTGGTTTGGAGTCTTGGTTGCGTTTACACCTGCATTTTTCTGTGGCTCCGCCTTATTCAGATATAGTCCTGATTCTGTGTCTCAACAATATCTCTCTCTCATTTTTTCCTCACTCTCTGTGTCTCAACTATGTCTCTCTGTCTCTTTTTGTGTCTTTCCCTCTCTCGCTCTTCCCCTCTCTCATTCTGTCAGGCTGTAACAGATGTTAAAGGCCTACACTCCTATACATCTCCCTCCTCCTCCTCCTCCTCTCGGGGTGAGCGGAAGCTGTTTATGTGAAAATTATGCATCTCTCCATGACTCACTCTCCATTCTGCTCCACTGCCTTTATGCTCTTGCTGATTTGGACGTGGACACACACACAGTGACACTCAGACTATGACATACACATGCATACACACACCCATATATCTTATATAGCCTCATTTATATTCCTTGTCATGGGCGAAATGTATGTCTTCAGTGCTGGAGAGAGACGGCAATGGTGGACGTATATGTGCATGGGGAAGGCCAGGTTACAAGTGACATTTATTCTCGGGCACAGTGTGTGTCTGGGGATTGCGGAAACGTGTAAGAGAGGGTAAAAAGGAGAGGTAGGGATGGAAGGATTGTTCACTGCTGGAAAACAGAACAGAAACATTCTGCTACATACAAAAACACAGCTAGCATTCATCATCAATCCATTAGCTAATTAGATGTGGTTCAGAATATTGTTAGAGCAGCTGGGAGTTCATAATGTCATCCATATAGACGCCGACGCTTCATACAACATGATCCTACTGCACCATGTACCATGCATTATCACCCTCAGTAATGTAAGAAGTCTAGTTTTACATCTATCAGCCATAACATTAATACCACTTGCCTAATACTGAGTAGGTCTCCCTTGTGTTGCCACAATAGATCTGAGCATTCGGATCATGGACTCCAGAAGACCTCTGAAGGCGTCTGGTGGTATCTGGCACCAAGCTCCCAGCTCTTAAAGTTGGGAGGTTGGTCCTGCAGGAATCAGTGCATTAAGGCTTGGATACCCATTACCCTGTTGCTGATTCACTGCTTGTCCTTTCTTGGACCACTTTTGGTAGGTACTGACTACTGCATACCTCCAAGTTTTGGAGATTTTCTGACCCAGTCGTCTAGCCATCACAGTTTGGCCCTTGTCAGAATTGCTCAGATTTCTAAGCTTGCCTATTTTTCCTTCTTTTTACATCTTTGTCACCTTCAAAAACTGATTGGTCACTTGCTGCCTAATATGTAGATCTAGCCCCTTGACAGACGCGGCGGTCAATAAATGTTTTTCACCTCAGCTGTCGGTGGTACTAATGTTATGGCTGATTGATGTACACTATAAAAGTCTATATATTTTACAGTGAAAAACTATCAAACCATGAAACTCTAGCAGAACTTGTAATCTCTGTAACAGTGAAATACCATAAATCCATAAATCAGCCCAAGCATTCATTTGTGCATCTCTTTTTTGGAAAGAAAATATTCAAATTATTCCAATGTAAATAGTCTTGCACTCTATTTATAATCTAAACTGTCAGTAATATTAATATAGCAGCAAAGATGCTTGGTTTTTCATATTCATTTTGTTTTGAAAAAGTACACTACACTTAAATTTCACTGAACTGGAGATGGATCTAATCATTTCCTGTATGTTGATGTTTTCTCAACAAGGACAAGTCCACTGTGCTGTTACAAAAAAAATGCAGCGGGTCTGAGTGTGTAACATTTAATAGTGGCTCCTATAATAGTTCTCATTGGCTCCTAGGATCATCTATTTGCATATTGGATGTGTCCTCACCCCATTTACTCACTGTCTGTGTGTAGTCATTCTCCCCATGCTACCTTCTCTTGGGTGTATGTTTATAGTTTATATAATGGCCTCAGTGTTGAAGGCTGTAAGAGTAAGTTACCAGTTTCTAAGCAGCTGAGTGTGACTCTCTGCTGGCTGGGTGTAGCAGTGGTCACTCTTGCATTACCACAGGACTATACTGTCAGTTATTTTGCTGAATTTAAGATTAGGAATGAAAATTATGTGACACTAAGAATATTTAGTTTTTTTTTCTATTTTTTTCTAATTTATTCACTGTAATATACTGTAAACAAAATGTTATTATACATAAAATTTATGGTTGACAAAAAAGCATACTGTCATGTCTTAAACATTCTGATTGTATAATTTACAATGTACTGCCAGTACTTTACCATAAATTGTACTATTTGTTTTACAATGTTATACGTCCCAATGTATCCATACCCCCCTTTTATTCAGTCAATTCATCTACTTTAAGGTGCACCCATTGTTGACATAGACATTTGATTGCACACACACACAGCTTGTATAATCTCTATAGAAAAACACTGCATGTGTAACATAGGTAGGAGATGAGTCAGGATGGATTTAATAGGGCTTATCCAATACTTCGCACCTATTGAACAGACCGGGTTAAATGCAGGCAGGCAGGTAGGCAGGCAGGCAACACACAGCCAAATCCAAGAAACAAGAATACAAAGCAAAGGTCAGAACACAGGCCTAGAAATCAGGTATGACACATAGAGACTTCGCAAGCACACTCTCAAACACCTCAGTCTATATAAGAGTCTTAATGATGTCTAGATAGGCTGCAGGTCTGTGAAGTTTGGTGTGTGCAGGATGGAGTAGGATTGGAATGATCTATATTTCATAATGAGAAAGTTAACCTAAGGTCACCATGCTCAATGCCAAGCATCAGCTAGAGGAGTATAAAGCCCCCGAAGTTAATTTGATGTTGGTCATCTAGAGCTAATGATACATCAGTAGCTGGCCACACTGATGTCCTTGTGGCTGAATGTGAACAACATGTGTTCCAACATCTACTGTAAAGGCTTTCCGTAAGAGTAGGAGCTTTTACAGCAGCAACGTAAGATAACTCATTATTAGTCCTCTTGATTTCAAAATAAATGTGGGATGGGGAGATTTGGACATACAGTGGTATGGACCCCGGTCAAAATATCTGTCAGTGTCAACAGATTAGCAAGTAAACTATAACCTTCTTTACCATTTGACAAAAAGCAAAAAGGAAAAGTGCCCAAAGCAAAGGTTTGGTCAGTACTAAACAACACCCCATGTGGTGAGCTTCACAGCTTCTTGTTGATGAATTTCACCCATTCTTCCTTACAAGGACTTCTAGTTCTCTGAGATTCTTTCGCTGTCTTGCTGCACTGGTCTGTGGAGGTCTACAACCTTCAGATGGTTTCTGGTGAAGTGGTCCACTGTGGATTTTGAGGTTTGTTTAGGATCATTCCCCTGCCAGATGTAAAGCCATCCAGCTTTTTTTTTTTTTTTTTTTTTACAGCGAGTGTGACGTTTGTCTTCAGAATTTGCTGGTATTTAACTGAATCCATTTTTGCTCTAGAACTGAAATGTTCGCCATGCCACTGGCTGCAACACAAATCTTCTGAATAGTTGGAGAGGTGTTCTTTTCATGCTGTTCTGCACCATTTTCTCCAACTATACCTTTGCTCATTGCAACCAAAACGTTATTTTATAATATAGTATAGATGTTCCTTTGAAAACATCTTCTGAAGAACTTGGTGGTGATCATTTTTTGCACCTGCCTAGAGGAGCCCATGGCTTTGAGAAGTCAGGAGTTTTTGCTAGTTCAGACCATGCCATCTGCATATGATGATTTGAGAAGAGACTTAAGACAGGGGAGAGAACTGGGCTGGAGTTCAAGAAGCTTATGGTTCTACTTATGGTGGGAAGCCAGCCCCCCCTTTAGTAAGTGAAGCCAGGAATGAGAGATGATAGTTAAAAAGGGACATACAAGTACAAGCTAGAGTTGGTATATATATACAGTGGGGAAAAAAGGTATTTAGTCAGTCACCAATTGTGCAAGTTCTCCCACTTTAAAAGATGAGAGAGGCTGTAATTGACATCATAGGTAGACCTCAACTATGAGAGACAGAATGAGAAAAATAATTCTGAAAATCACATTGTCTGATTTTTAAAGAATTTATTTGCAAATAATGGTGGAAAATAAGTATTTGGTCACCTACAAACAAGCAAGATTTCTGTCTGTCACAGACCTGTAACTTCTTCTTTAAGAGACTTCTCTGTCCTCCACTCATTACCTGTATTAATGGCACCTGTTTGAACTCGCTAACAGTATAAAAGACACCTGCCCACAACCTCAAACAGTCACACTCCAAACTCCACTATGGTGAAGACCAAAGAGCTGTCGACGGACACCAGAAACAAAATTGTAGACCTGCACCAGGCTGGGAAGACTGAATCTGCAATAGGCAAGCAGCTTGGTGTGAAGAAATCTACTGTGGGAGCAATAATCAGAAAATGGGAGACCTACAAGACCACTGCTAAGAACTGTTTGGTACAAACACAACTCGTTGTGTTTGGAGGAGAGTAAATGCTGAGTTGCATCCAAAGAACACCATACCAACTGTAAAGCATGGGGGTGGCAACATCACCTATGGACTAGGACGACTGGTCCGTGTACATGAAAGAATGAATGGGGCCATGTATTGTGAGATTTTGAGTGCAAACCTCCTTCCATCAGCAAGGGCATTGAAGATGAAATGTGGCTGGGTCTTTCAGCATGACAATGATCCCAAGCACACTGACAGGGCAACAAAGGAGTGGCTTCGTAAGAAGCATTTCAAGGTCCTGTAGTGGCCCAGCCAGTCTCCAGATCTCAACCCCATAGAAAACCTTTGGAGGGAGTTGAAAGTCCGTGTTGCCGCCGACAGCCCCAAAACATCACTGCTCTAAAGGAGATCTGCATGGAGGAATGGGCCAACATACCAGCAACGGTGTGTGCCAACCTTGTGAAAACTTACAGAAAACGTTTGACCTGTCATTGCCAACAAAGGATATATAACAAAGTATTGAGATGAACTTTTGTTATTGACCAAATACTTATTTTCCACCATTATCTGCATTATTTAAAAATCAGACAATGTGATTTTCAGAATTATTTTTCTCATTCTGTCTCTCATAGTTGAGGTCTACCTATGATGTCAATTACAGGTCTCTCTCATTTTTTTAAGTGGGAGAACTTGCACAATTGGCGACTGACTAAATACTTTTTTCCCCACTGTATATAGGTCGTTAGATTGGGAGGAGGGGCTTCAGACAGGTACCTCCTCCAAAAATTGAGTTATAACAACATATAAAACATTGAAATTTCCACAACCAGACTTTTCCTAGTAAAGAATCTGAACAAGCCATTGCTCTAACAAGCTATGGACTGTGAAATTGTTTACTAAATGATGAGAGTAAGGTTCTTGGGGTACCCCAACTTTTGCATTTTGCACTAATTTGCTTGTTTTCCCTCTCAAACTGGACACAACAGAAATGATACACTGATCTTGCTTAAAATGATGGACAATCTTGAACCTCTGAGAGGAGATTAGCTGTTCTTCTTCTCACTTAACTATTCACAGTAGCAGACCATTTAGATTAGGGGTGCCCAAACTTTTGCATGCCACTTTATAGGCCTGGCTCTCTAGTAATTTTATTTTCATTCAAGACTTAATCCCTGTCCAGGAAACCAGCCATGGTGTATATGTGGTGATGTTTTTCTAAGTCTATCCTTAAACCTAGTCTGGTCTTCATTATTGTCTTGAATGTGTACAAAAACAGACACGCAGTCACACTCCTAGCTCTTTGTCTGATTCCAGCCTTCCTGTCCTCTGGGGTATGGAGTGTGTGTGTGTGTTTGCTTGATTAAAAGCTAAATAGGATTTTCTGTGACAGTTGCATTTGAAGGCCTTGGCAGAATCAACACAGGCAGAAATGTCAGAGAGGCTGACTCAAGCTGATCTATTTCCCACACTTCTTTCATACCATGTTCAGTGTTTGGACTCATCAGAGTGACAAAAACCCATCACTTCCTAAATCTGTGGGATTAATCACCTCAGTCATGTCATGTCAGAAGGTTCTCCGTTGTACATGTATTTTCTGCATTCAGAAATGTACAGTATGAATGATGTGATTGGGGTAATAAGTTAATGTGTTAGCAAAGATAAGAGCACCCTTAAAAAACACTGGCTTGTCTCTGTCATTGGGACAGTGGGATTGGATGGATAGGTCTTGGAGCATTGCTGTGGTGATTGGATTGCATTCACCAAGAGCATTAGTGATGTCAGAATGTTGGATGATCAGCACCCCAACTCATCCCAACAGTATTTGACAGAGCGCCAACCATCATTCCAGAGAACACAGTCCCAATACTCCACAGCTCAGTGCTGGGGGGCTTTATACCCCTCTAGCCCACACCTGGCATTAGACATGGTGCTAATCGGTTCAAGGTTATATTCTTAGCAGAAGGCCTCTAGTTCTGAGATATATTTGGCTCGTCTTGCTGCACAGCTTGCTTAAGGCCTATTCGCAAATGTAAAAATGACGATGATGTTTAGGTCATAGTAGATGACTATGAGGGTTATTCCAAAAGCTTCAGTTTGTGCCTCTTTATGTAGCTCATGATGGATAATGAGGAACAGTTTGGAGTCGTCTTCTTTTCAGCCTCAGCCTTTTATTTACAGGTGGTTGAACATTTGCATCCAGGATTTGCTAGTATTTTATGTAATTACCTGATCCACTAGAGGCAGCACAACCCCAAGGCATGACATACCCACCCCCATGCTTCACAGTTGGCAATGTGTTCTTTTCATCAAATAGAGTGCCATGACTGCTAGTGAGTTCGGGCCGTTGGATGAATAGCACCGACCTCATTCCCAACTCCCCAACTCATCCCAAAAATATTGGATGGAGCACCATCACCATCATTCCAGAGTACACAGTCCTTCCACTGCTCCACAGCTCAATACTGGGGGGGCTTAATACCCCTCTAGCCCACACCTGACATTATGCATCATGGTGCTAATTGGTTTAGGGTTTCTGCTTGAGAGCATTCTATTCTATTTTCAGTTCTCCTTAGTACAAGCTGTGTGTGTTCGTGTGTGCATTTACACATCTGTAATTAGAAGAGATTTATTAGAAGACATGTCCACAAACATCTGGACATATAGTGTAAATTATATCGCTTCAGCCACTCCAACCAGACCTAGTGCACACTGTTAGCTGTGTACGTCAGTAAGATAATGTACGCTGTGTTCCACAAACCATTATTAAGGGCTTCTGGAGTATAGCAGGAGTGATAATAGTAGTATTAAGGGTGACTGGGAGTAGAGTTGCAAGAGATGAACTCATGCATAGGTCAATTAGAATGAGATGAGCCACGTAAAGCTAAGCTAATGCCGCCACTATGACCCGCATTAAAACTTTCCATTCAGCTCACTGTGGCATAAACTGTGGGAAGCAGCCTTGCCGGGTAATTATGCAACAGTACAGAATGATGAGTCATGTGCAAACAAGAGTTAAGACCAGCCATGCGGTCAATAACACAGTCCTTAATGGTTCCAGTATTTCTGAGCCTGCCATATGTCCATTCGGCTCTTAACTGCTGGACTTAACCACCTGTACCTGCTCTGATGCAAATGTTATAAAGCAGGCTGCCGAACGCAAGAAGCTGCCCAGTGATTCATTCTGAGCCTGGATAGTTTGACCGCTGGAGAGGTCTTTGCTGGATCTAGCCTAAGACCCCTTGGATATGGCCTAAAGCCCTTGTTTTTTCAGTGTATCTGCCACATTATCAGCTGGATCTTGGGGTGGTTTGTGATTCTCTTTGATCTGCAATATGACAGAGCAGTCTTACTTCTGAAATAATGAGCAGGGAGCTCTTCAATTTTTCACGAAAAGAGAAGGAACTATTTTTGCCAGACTTTTGGGACCAATATAATTCTGCAAAATGTGGAAATGCATGTTCTCCTCGTTCTCCTTGTTCTCCTCCAGTGGGTTTCTTCAGCACACATCTGCAGCGGGTTCACTAGTAGAGTGCAGCAGTACAAGCTACTGTCTGAATATTAGTAATTACCTAAAGCTCCTTTAGAACTGCTCTAAAACCATGACCTGTCTTTCTCGATAGGGTTTCATTAAACAAGTGGACTCTAATTTAATTGCTTTTATTAAATGAGGAACTTCACAAAGTTACATGAGGTCTAAAGGTTTTAAAGTAAATAATGCATGAGGTCAATATTAATAGAGTTATATGGTGATGTTTAAACACCCTTAGTCAAATTAAACCTTTTTTTATTCATTGAGAATTAGTAAACACAGCCTCAGCACATCCTACTGTACATTTACTCAGTGTTTTATAGCTTAAGAAATAAAAAAAATATATACAAATCATCAATGAGGCCCATACAAATTTTTGAGCACCTGACAGAGTCAGGCAGAAATCCCATTTGGCTGAAATCCCAGCTTTCAAACTCTCGTTGTAGACAGCTAAAAGTCTTTGAGCTCTTATAGGATTTTCTTCCCACGCTTCTTAGCAGAAGGCCTCTAGTTCTGAGACGTTCTTGGCTCGTCTTGCTGCACAGCTTGCTCAAGGTCTATTCACAAATTTTAAAAACTATGATGTTTAGGTCAGATGACTACGAGGGCTATGCTTCAGTTCTGCTTCAGTTTGTGTCTCTTCAGGTAGCAGATGATGGACATTGAGGTACAGTTGGAATCCATCCATCTTCTTAGCTTTGCATCCAGGATTTGCTGGTATTTTCATGACTCTACACACCTCCAAACCATGACAGCACCATATCATTGCTGATTGGATCCAAAAGGTTCTGTTTTGGCTTGATCAGTCCACAGCACTTGTTTCTAAAATCTCATCTGGCTTGCATAGATGTTCTGTAGTGTTGAGTAGTGTGATGAGTTTGCAGATAAGGCACAAAGTGCACCACCACTCTCGACTCAAGCAAGTTCTTCCCAGCATACGAGTCTTTCTCTCCAGGAGTTTTTCGTGGTCTTCCAGATCTCATGTTGACCTCCACAGTTCTCCTGAACTGCCACAGTCTGCACTGTGGAACCCACAAGCTGCAAGTGCCTTCTTCTTATCTTCTTATTGTGGGCATAGATGCTTAGAGGAACCCAGGATTGCTGAATGTTAAGGTTTAAAGAACTTTAAGGTTTAAAAATCTTTACAATGCATATAGGATGTCGTTTTATAAAGGACAGAATAACTGTGCATTGAGATTAGCTAAATAGTGTTCTGTGTTAGATTAGCTACAGAGGCTTTACTACTTCTCAAGATGTGTCATTTGGCCAAGGGTGCCCAAACTGTTGCATAACACTGTCTACATACTTAGTAAACATACAGCTGTTCTGTATCTATCTATCTATATGTGTAAATCTGATTAAGTCAGATGAATATAGCTTTCATATATGATATCGTATATGAAGGTTGTATTGATCAGATCAGGTTATTATCTGACACTGAGATCACACAGCACAGTCTGGGATCAGGGACTGCTTTACAGAAACTTCCTAATTCTCAAATCTGATCTGTGTAGTTACCATGACAACACAACATTTCTTTTGAGGTTTCAGTTTAGCCAGTGTTTACCAGCTAACAAAAACAAAAAAGTTATGGACTTATTCTTTTGAGGGTTTGCACATTTCTCACTGAACAGGCCTTTGAATTTTCTCTTTATCATCTCTGCTGAAACATCCAGCTGGTTTCAGCCTCAGCCGGTCTTGGATGACCAAGGAGGTTTGATGAAAAGCTGGTCATCCAGACATAAAAATGTACCTTATAGCCCTTGGCCAGCAGAGTGTATGTTGCATATGAATATATGTAATTTTATATTAATTTTCTGAACTGAAACCCTCGTTCTCACGCCCTCCACTGGGGCGTTTCTGGGCCGCCGCCCACAGGCCCATAAAAGGACTTCCGGTTTCCGGTATTTTGTGTTTGATTCATGTTCATGTGTTGCACCTGGGACTGGGAGCATTTAAGGAGCTCCCTGTCTGCTACTCGCTGCCGTGAATTGAATCTCCTTGATTCCCCATGTTTCTCCATGCGTCAGTGGCGTGTTCATGTTGGCTAGTGTTCTGATTTGGTTCGAGAGATATCCCAGTCTGATTCTACAGGAAAGCGCGTTGCATCGCTTCCTGCTCATGCTCCTTGGTGATCCCAGCTCACGAGGCAGTCACAGCATACTCGGGTTGGGCTTGCCTTATTATCTGGTCAGGCAGCTGGCTCTCCAGCTACTCCCTTTGTTTACCCAGAGGTGCAGCTCTGGATTTCAGTTCTAGTTTCCCCTGCATCCCAAGCGAGGCTTGTGTTTCGTTTATCCCCTTCCCTTAAGCACATCCTTAGTTTTGTTCGGCTCATTCACTGTCTCTCCCTGCTCCTCCCAGTCCCAGGTTTGTTGTGTTGGCCACTTGATTTGTCACCTTATGTTTGTGTTGTAGTTCTCACCAAGTAGATTGCTGCACCCTGTTTGTTCTGCACCTAGTTTTCTACACCCTTTTATGTTCAAATAAGGAGAATCAGGTAAATAACATAAACAAACATACACAAAACGTTCTTGACAAACATTGAAGGTGTTTGATGGTTTTTGAATAGAGAATTTAATTATCCAAACTGAATTAAAATGAAAATAATGCATGCTTTTCACACATATTCAGTAGTAGTCTTTTTCGCTTTATTAAATATTATGAACCATGTTTTTTAATATTTTTTATACGAGGAGAAAAAATAATTATTAAATCATCAGATGAGATACATACATTCAATTAAAAGGAGGAAAACATGGCTACATCACTGCATGGTGCTCTGGTTTGGGTTCGGACAAAGCTTATCGACACACCCTCTCTGCTCTCTGGATGCCACAGCAATGGATGCCCACCGCTCAAATGTCCACCGCTCTGGGCGCACATGCTCACTGTCACTGTGTGAATGTGTGTGTGTGTGTTCACTGCACGGATGGGTTAAAGGCGGAGGCCAAATGGTGAATGGGTGGGTGGATGGGTGTCTTGTCTTGTTACAGGTGAATCAAGCAATGGTGGTGTAGTATTGTAATATGGCATCGAGCCATTTTGGCTTCAAATGTGTTCTTTTTGAATACATATTTAGTATTTAAATAAGGTACTCGGTACTTCTGTACTATCTTTGACTGAAGTAACAGTGCCTTTACTTGCGTCTGGGTTCAGGCTACTCTACACACACCTCTGGGTTAGTGCAAGGGAAAGGTCAGAGTAAAGGGCAGCTTGTGTCAGTGTGAAGTGTGTTGCTGCCACCTGGTGGTTAGAGTTGGTATTACTGCGCTCCGTGTTGTGGCGCTTATCACCAGCTGCACCTGCAGCCTCTTACCACGTTCAAAGCTCTGTGGATATTAGCAGACTTTTGTGTGAGCGAGGCTGAGTTATGAATTATAGCTCTCATTTAGGATTACTTTAAAATGAGGATTGAAGAATTGATGAGAACTGAGAGTGACACCCATGACAGACGAGAGCTCTTCTTTTTTTTGCAGAATAATAAAATTAAACCTGCAAATATGGTCTTTTAGTCTGTATTTTTAGGATTAGTGTCATTTTATGAAGTGTATAATTTAAAAATGATTATTATATGTTAGATTTTCATGTCAACATTATCAGATCAAACTTTCTTTATCCCAAGATTTTATTCCCACTAATTTTGGAGCATTTCTATTTGTCCATTCATCAAGACATCCTTCCACAATATAAAGAACAACTGCTAGATTTAAATTACACCCATCAGCCATAACATTAACACCACCGACAGGTGAAGTGAGCATCGGTCATGAGATGTAAACATTAGGCAGCAAGTGAACGGTCAGTTCTCGAAGATGATGAAGGTGTTAAAAGCAGGAAAAACGGGCAAGCCCATAAATCTGAGCCACTTTGACAAGAACCAAACTGTGACGTCTAGACATCTGCATGGTCAGAGCATGTCCAAAACATCAGGCAGGTCTTGTGGAGGTGTTCCTAGTATGCAGTGGTCAATTGCTATTAAACGTGCACTAAGAAAGCACAACAGACACACCAGCAGCAGAGTCCTGGACACTTAAGGCTCATTGAAGAGGTCCATAGAGGCTCCACTTCTCAGCTTACAGGACTTACAAGAGCTGCTGCTCCTGCTGCTGCGGCCTTGTCTGGGTGCCATATAGCACAAACACCTTCATAGGTCTTGTGGGGTGCATGACTTAAATGGGCGGATCTGTTGCGGTGGCACGAGGGGAACCTACGCAATATTAGGCAGGTGGTGCTAAAGTTATGGCTGATTGGTGTAGGTCAAAAAGTAACAGCTAGGTTTGATGCTGAATGATGAATGATAAAAAAAAATAGGCCGATCATACAGCCATTTTCCCTTAGATTGTAAAGAATAAGAAATTCAGCCCAGATTCTGTTTAATTCTTTATTTCATGTAGCCTACATACCAAGATTATCTTTGTGCCTCGTGAGAAAAAAAAAAAAAAAAAAAAAAAAAAAAAGAAACGTGGCTCACAAAATACAGATTTCCTTTGCTCATAATCATTTTTTTTTTTACAGATAAGTCATTTCATAATGAAAAAATAATGTAATTCATTCTGTTACATATCACGTGAATAGAAGGAAATTGATGAGAGATATAAAGGTGAAAAAAAAAAGGTTTAAACTTTACCCTCTCTAAATGTGACGAGGAAATAAACCTATATACATACAATATGCTCCTGAGATTTAGATAGTTTGAGTTGCAACACCTACAGGCAAGACCAGAAAACGTACGGTAACTTCACAGAGCGGAACCTAAACCTGGCACTGAAGGCTCATTTTACCCATTTGCATGTAAAACGTGTCATGATACTGGATTATGGCGTTACTGGAGCAGTGCTGTTCTGTGTCCGATCACCTGAAGAGTCCCTTTTTTAACACCGTCCACCAAGAAATATCACCTGGACCACTTCAGCATTCAGCATTTCCTTGCGACACCACCAAAGCCTGAGCCGTTCCCTTTTCAGACATGACCTTTACATCGTAAGAGTGGCACAGATTTGGACCAAACTCAGTCTCAGTAACGCTAAAAGGCATCTGGAAACCATGACAACGACTAAATCTCTAAATTTCAATCCAAACCTTTTGAAGACCTTCTGCTCAAATCAGTCCTTCTTCTGAAATCAAGGGCATTAGTGAGGAGTTTCCGTCCTTTGCTGCAGTAACAGCTTCTACGCTTTTGAAAATGCTTTCCACTGGGATCTAGGAAGTGGAATATTGCTGTGATTGCTGTGGAATTTGATTGCATTTAGCCATAATTGTGCTCAGTATTGAACGAAGCATTGGCTCCATCAGCCCAAAGAATGCACAGTAGTTCCACTGCTCGCCAGCCCAATGTTGGGGTAGGCTTTACGCCCATTGAGCTGATGGCATTTTGGCATCTGACCTGTGTGGCTGCTCCAAAGCATCCCATTCTACTGGCAGTGCATTTCCATGAGCATAAAGTGAAGCAGCAGAATTCATGAACTACAATTGAGGTCTGGATTTTTTTTAGACATGTAGTATACAGTCACTGCCCTGCAAAAAACTCATTTCTATTTATTCATTTTTTTGACACAATTTCATGATGAAGGGACCAACAGGAATCTTTAAATCTCAGGTGTCAGGTGTCTTGGTACAGGAGCGGAGATGTAAAAAAGCCCTATTTCAGCATTCAGTCAACCGCTGTTGTTTGATTTCTTGCGATTTTAGCATTTTAACACTTGGTTTGGTCCAAATCTGAGACACACTTGCTGAACACAAAAACAGATCCCATTGACCTGAATGGGGAGGTGATGTAGTGGCTACAAGAGCCGATTTCTGTGGTGTTGGAGAAACGGTTTCTCCAAAAACTCAAATTTACACAATTTTCCACACTGTAAATTCAGTCAGTCAACCAGAAAAGACAAGCTTGCTTTTTTTTTGGCTTTCAAATAAAGAAGGTAAGAGATCGAACAGCACTCGTATATCTAATGTATGCATTTATTTGACTGACAGATAAAGCTCGGACGTTTCGGCAGTTTTAGCATTTCATCCGGGAGCCAAATACATGCATTAGATATACGAGCGCTGTGCGCTCTCTCTTGTAGGGGACACAGACTGCCATGGTGCATCAGCGTTATTAGCATAGCTCCTATAAAGGGAGAGAGAGGCAGAAAAAAAGAAAAACACTAAAGAGGCAAAGAGAACACCGAGTCTTGGCTGATTGACGACACTGTGCAAATCTATGTAAATTTGATCTTCCTGTAGTTTCCTTCCTGTAGTTTCGGGAACTGGACACGTTCACCGCCTCCCCCAGAGTTTAAGCACTGCTCAAAACAGCTGAACACTTGGATGTGGAGTCGTCCTTCTAGTACCAGATTGGTATCCATGCTCAACACAGAGAAACAGCAAGTCCATGCAGAGTTGTTAGTTTTCGTACCATCGTCCCGTTCCCTGACGTTTAGAGAGCAAACCTCCCCTCTTTTTGCATCTCTTGGAAAATGAATCAACATATACAAACACAGTCTTTCTGGATCACAACTCATTGCAACTTTGGGCTGGGCTTCTCCTCTATATTGCTCGGACAATGTACGGACACTTGAACAGACCCTAAACACATGCTGTGGAAAGATATGCATATGTGCACATACACGCACATGCACACACTTACGCACACTCACGAACACGACGGACCAAGACACGCCTGTGCGCAAGGAGAAGGAGCTGGAACACCGAGGACGGCAGGCAGGCAGGAAGGAAAGGAAGGACACGCAGTCCGCAGTCTGCACTGGACGAGTTCTTAGACTGGAGGAGGTGAAGCGCTGCTGTAGTGAACACGAGGAGGACGAACAATGTCTATTCAACAACAAAGCTCCTGTGTGTGTGTGTGTGTGTGTGTGTGTGTGTGTGTGTGTGTGTGTGTGTTTATTTCCCTTGCCAGTTTATTCACACCCTGTCTCTGTGTGTTTGTGTTGGGATGAGCAATCATAGTCCACTTCTTGTTAATGAATTGTCCAATAGCTTTCAAGAACCTGCATCCTGTACCGTGGGCTCCATATGAGGCTCTGATGTCCATAGCTGTTTTTCTTATCACTCTCTGTCTCAAGTCTGACCTGGGCAGATTGCTCTGCTCTAGTGTGTGTTGGTGTCAGGGGTGGAGGCGGAGGCGGACGCAGGCGTTGGTGGTGTGGAGGCTCTGGAGGTGCTGGACGTTTTCTCCAGGCTGGGGCTCTCTGAGGCTTTGGGCAGGCTGCGGGTGCTCAGGCTGGTCTGGGCTGGTTTGGGCTGGGCCTGCAGGCCAGGGCTGCAGATGAGGTGATGGCGCTCCCAGTCTTTGTGTTGGCAGAAGGAGCCGCAGTAGCGAGCTGCGTTACAGCCGCTACACGTCTCGCTGGCTTTTCTACCGCAGTTCCAGCAGCACTGAGAGGGGGAGAGCATGAGAGAGAAATTAGCATAAATTAGCATAAAATCACTCTACCTTACTTTGGAGGTTTACAATGGCCGGGGCTAGGCCATCTGTTGACGCACAGTGTGTTAGATATTGCTTTGGTGGCGGATTGTTCTCAGGACAGGGCAGGTTGTGCACAGAAGTGCATTGTTAGGTCACGATAATGAAACAACATACACTATATGGACAAAAGTATTGGGACATTTCTTCAGAGTTTTAAAAATAAAAAAGGAAATTGAGCTTGCTTTTGTTGGGGTAACTATCTCTACTGTCCAGGGAAGAAGCCGTTCTACTAGATTTTGGGGGAGCATTGCAGCGATGATTTGATTTAGGTCAGTGACCAAGAGCGTTAGTGAGCTCAGGATGTTGGATGATCATCACCCCACCTCATCCAAAAAGTACTGAATGCAGCACCATCCATCATTCCAGAGAACACAGTTCTTCCACTGCTCCACAGCTCAATGCTGGGAGGTGGGCTTTACACCCCTCTAGACTACGCCTGGCATTAGACATGGTGCGAATGGGTTCATGTTTATCTGTTCCAAAGAGAGAGTCCTATTCTACTGGCAATAGTTATTTGCACATCTGTGTCAGCAATGGGCACAACTTAAAGTAGATGAATACATTCACTAGAAGGGTGGAAGAGTCCACATACATTTGGACAGAGTGTAATTTCAGATCTTGGGAAAACTGTGTTGTACTATGGAAATACATAATTTAAGATTTTGATCATCTTAATAAAAATAATAATATATATACTAATAAAAATAAAACAAATGTGGCTTAAACACCTGGCGGATTTGATTGCTGACATCAGAGAACAATATAAAGCCAGTTTTAATTACATTATTATTATAAGGTAATTACAATATTTTAAATGACACAGAAGACCATGCCCATGTGCGTGTATGAAACTTCATATGCAAAAAGAAGAACGGCCAGGTATGCCGACAGATGGATGGACAGGTGAGCAGACACACTCACCTCACTGGAGTCCTCCTGTTCGTTGATGACCTGAATGGCGTCCTCTGTGGCTTTCCTCTTGGCCTCGGCGAGGGTTTTCTCCATCTTGGCTCTCTCCGCTGCAATCATCTCGAAAGCCTTCTGCTCTGCTTCAGCCACGGCCTTCTGCACCTCATCCATCGCCTGCCGCTTCACCTCGTTCACAGCTTCCTCTGCAGGGGTCACACAGGGGGCAAGCAGCAAAGGTTATACCCCGAGGCATGTGGTCACGGTCACATGAACACTTTATTTTTTACATTTTATTTTTACACCATTTGAAAACACTAGCTGTGTGAACACGTCAGGATGAATGGACCAATAGAAAGAGTACGTTTCTAAGTTAAAATAAGTTCATATCAAGTTCACAAGTCCTATTGTAAGTGCTGTTGCTTAGTTGCTTAACATAATCCAAAAATTTTAATAAATAAATTGATGTTTTTTGGACTATTTAGCAAAGATTTATACTTATCAGATATTATCAGATATTATAATTATAATAATTATTATTACTATATTATTATTATACTATCATGTATTAATAATTATATAAATAATTTATTATATATAAAATACAGAATTATATCTAAATAATATTTTAAATACTGTGTATATATAATTATGTATCATTAAAATTGTATATATATATTAACTGCGGTCACATAAAATCCCTCATATCTCCAGTTTTGCCCGTTCTCATGTTTTTACATTAAAGGAGTCAGTATAGGCTGTTCCTTATACTGTGACTAAACGCTGAAACGCTCCAAAATGACTTTCATTAGTAAAGAAGGTTTTTTCCTTCTCCTGTAAAGTTGCCATTTGGGAGATATAAGATTTTTTGCGATAATCTACACTCATATCTGACCAGAAGGAGCTGTAGGTGATTCTCAAATGAAACAAAAGATGAAATATTGGGCTTTGAGTGTAAAAGCAGTATAAAGCAGTAGAGAAACATGCAGAGAGTGAGAGGCTTATAGAGATGTAATACCACTGAAAGTGAGGAACAGGTGTATGGCAGGGTTAGTAAACAGGTTTCCCAGGGTGCATCTGGGTTGACGCCCTTACCAGCTTTCCTCCAGATCTCATCAGGCACATAGCCAGGCGCAGCACGCAGAGAGAGCTCCCGCTGGGGATCTGCTACAGAGAGAGAGAGAGAGAGAGAGAGAGAGAGAGAGAGAGAGAGAGAGAGAGAGAGAGAGAGAGAATTAACATCAAAAAGGTAGAGAGAGAATCATACAGACAGCAGCAAGACTGGTCATTTAGCATTTATCTTTGTTTTAGATAATTAATCCTCATTTCATTTTAATGATCTCAAAATAAACTTCCTGTGGTAACTGTGTTGGTGAGGTGTAACAAGTATCATTCAGGCCAAAGAAGCACTGTTGGAGAGCGAGAGAGCGAGAAAGCGAGAGCGAGAGCGAGAGAGCGCAAGAGAGAAATACAGAGAGAGCAAGAGAGAGAGAGAGAGAGAGAGAGAGAGAGAGAGAGAGAGAAATGGGGCAATGATAGAGGGGTCAACAGTGATCAGTAGTGAAGAAGAAGTAGAAGGCGGCTCAGTTTTGGGCAGGGACTGATCACAGATGGCAGTAGTGAGTGGGAGCCAGAGCTGCTCTCTCAAACAACACACACTCCTACTGTAGCAGCCTGGACACGAGCGTGCAACACCTGCTCACTCAGCAGGCAGGCAGGCAGGCAGGCAGGCAGGCAGGCAGGCAGGCAGGCGCACACACACACACACACACACACACACACACACACACACACACACACACACACACACACACACACACACACACACACACTTGTGGCCATTAGTCAGAGCTGCCGGGCAGTGGGAGCACTTTTGTAATACCCCCTGATCACCTCAAGGGGGCGTTTAAGGCACTCAAATCATTTACTACTACCCCAGAAACGTGCAAAATCAGCTCAGGGGTGTTTCACTGAGGTGCTGATGAGTGTATTAACGCAGTGATTCATTATAGAACGTAGATTAGCCATTGAAAAGTACTTCATATTGTTGCTGTCCTGCAAAAACCTTGTATCTCATTTTTAATGCATTTTAATCCATAATGTAGATCTACAGGATTTGCATGCATATTGCATTCTTTGTATTAAGTCCAAATTCCATGATGAATGGACCAATAGAAATGCGCCAAAGTATTTTTCCACTGACTTCAATTGAAAGTCAACTAAAGTGTATTAGTCAGTAACTACAGGGACGTGTGTACACACTGGTGGGACTATTCTTTGGGAACAGAAGTTTGTAATAAAAGTCTACCGGCTGTTTAAGGGGTTAAGAATGTTTTTGGTCTTTTTATGATATTAATTTTTAGGATATTCATAGTTATTGTGAAAATTCAGCATAACCTCACACTGTCATAATATGATCTTTTGAGCATTAGTGTGAACAACCTCACAACAGATCATAGCATAGAGGGCCTTATTTTTTTCCTATTTTTAAAAAGTTGTCATTTTGGAGATTTGGGAGTTTTTCAGCGTGATGGTGACAATAATGTTCTGTGATCATGATATTCAATTATAAAAAATATATAAAGTAGTGATCTATTCACAATATTTTTGGTAGGATTTCAGTTTTCTTAGGGAAAGTCTCAGTAATTAAACATTAATTATACATAAATAATTACAGCTCCATTAATTTAGTTATCATTGCTGTTATGCAAAAACCTTGTATCTCTACTTAGCGGTTTTTGATTTGATATAAATGTGAATCTGGAAGTTGTTCTTTACACTTTGTCCAAATTTTATAATGAGTGAATCATTAGAAGTGCTTCAAATTGACTCATGAATCAAATGAATCAAGTCTTTTTCTATTGACTTCCATTAAACATTAAGGAGTTTTTTTTCCTTCTCCTGTAAAGCTATGAAACAGCCATTCTGGAGATACAAGGCTTTTGTCAGACAGAATCATTGTAATCCTGTATTATCTTCTGAGTTTCTGACTCAACATCTGAAATCTGAATGGCATGACTAAGCTATTAAAATCATTTTCCACTTTTATTTGTTGTTATTATTGAAGTGGCTCCTCCGAGCCAGTTCTTTAAGAGTGAATGAGTGAGGCGGCTGACTCACCGGCGCTGACTCCCTCAGCAGACAGAGGGCTGTGTGTTTTGGAGAAAGGCACACTCGCGGGAGCTGTCGTGCACTTGCGTGCTCCGTCCTGCTGGCTGGAGCGCCGTCTCCAGTAATTCAACTCCTCGCGGTCTGACTCCTGACAACGGCGCAGGACGCTCACCGAACGCCTCGTCTTCTCCACCATGTCCACGATGCAGTTCAGCACCTAGAACCAGCACACAGTTCTTTAGAGAAGAACTCCGCATATATCACGGCATAGAGAGCTTAACTAGGCCTGTTTTATTGGAGTAGGTGCAGTGCGGTGTAGCGCGGTGACCATGTGACCAGTTTCTGGACTGTATCCTGATAAGCATTTACATTGGAAGGTCAAAAGTGTCTCCAGTCAGTAAAGGTGTAAGGCTGTGAAGGTGCTTCCATGCTCTGTAATAAGCAGCTGAGGGATCAGTCCCCCTGTGTAGGCTTTACTGAAGGACTGATCAAAGTGTAGCAGAAGACCTGAGTGTGCATTATTAACAGCTAAGCAGGTCTTACATGGTCCAGGTGTCTCCATTCATCAGCCCACTCTCTCTCCGTCAGCCTGTGGTCTACTGGCTCCTCGTGGAAGCCACCATTACTGCCTGATCACAAAACACAGGACAATTCACAATTATTAGACACAACCACACTACTACATGAGAGAGAGAGAGAGAGAGAGAGAGAGAGAGAGAGAGAGAAGCGAGACAGACAGAGAATGAGAGAGAGAAAACGCGAGACAGCGAGAGAGCGTGCGAGACATAGAGCACCACATAGAGAGAGAACACGAGACAGAGAGAGAGAGAGAAGCGAGACAGACAGAGAATGAGAGAGAGAAAACGCGAGACAGCGAGAGAGTGTGCGAGACATAGAGCACCTAGAGAGAGAACACAAGACAGAGAGAGAAAATGCAAGACAGACAGACAGAGCGAGAAAGAGAGAAAGAGAATGTGAGAGACAGACAGCGAGCGTGAGACAGACAGAACATGACAGAGAAAATGTGAGACAGACAGAGAAAGAGACAGAGACAGAGAAAACGTGAGACAGCGAGAGAGCGTGCGAGACATAGAGTGCCACATAAAGAGAGAACATGAGAGAGAGAGAGAGAGAGAAAATGCGAGACAGACAGACAAAAAATGCGAGACAGACAGAGAGAGAGAGAGAGACAGACAGAGAAAGAGACAGAGACAGAGAGAGAGAGAGAGAGAGAGAGAGCGCGAGAGAGAGAGATCCTCTGATGAAAAACAGACTGCAGGGGGACCACAACACACACAAACCACATCTGGAACTCAGCTGTCAGAATGTGCTCTCCACCCCAGAGTGCACACACACACACACACACACACACACACATTCTTTCAGGGAGCCGCTCTGGCTGAGCGGAGTAGGCCACTTCTAAACAAAGTGAGGCTTGGATATGAGGGTCTAACAACACACTCGCACGCGCGCACACACACACACACAGGCCACCATCAGCGTCGGGATGTTTCTTGTCCTAATAGAGTTCAAAAAGCTCTCAGAGGACTGTAGTGAAGGTCGAGTGCAGTGCAGATGGAACTGGCTGGAGCTCAGCGCTCAGCACAGAGCGCATTAAAGCCGTGATTTACCTCATGCCTGTGTCACCCCACTTAAACAACACGCCACTTTACTCCAGTCTCCCCCTCTGTAGCTACTTTGAATCAGGGAGGTTTACTTGGTGGACTTCACTATCCATCAGGAACGCCAAGCCAAGTTCATTCCTTTAATTCCTTCCATGCATCCATTCATCCAGTCTGCTCACATTATCCAGCTACTTCATCTTACAGCTTTACTAAACACTGCAGACTGGTTACTCTCAGAGACGCTACAGCTACGGACACAGACTGCTGCTGTTATCTGAAGGTGAAGTGCTGTAAGTACAGACACACACACACACACACACACACACACACACACACACACGTGCGCACACACACACGCGCACACATTCTACAGTGTTTACCTGGCAGCCGTGGTCTGTCCTTCAGTTCTCGCAGCTCCAGGATGCGATGCGGCTCTCTGTACAGGTGAGGCGTAGTGATGTCATCCAGGGCGTAGTGCTGGAGAGGGGGCGGGGTCGGGTGAATCTGGGCAGGGAGTGGCAGGGGGTGGGCAGGGCTATGCCTTGGAGCAGGGCTGATGGTGCAGATTCGCTTGGCTGGAGGCTCCAGAGGAGCAGGAGGTCGCTCGTGGAAGCCGTTCTCTTTGCCCCTGATTGACAAATAATAGGGGAGTGATGATGATGATGATGATGATGATGATGATGATAATGCTCTCACAGTAAAGGTGGGTTCCTTTCTCAAACACACTCTTGTAAAAGCATGGATTTCTCAGATCACTCACAAAAACTCATTTGGGCCATCTTAGATGGAGTTTTACAACACTTAAAAATTAAGGTCTTTGAGCAATATCACTGAAGAACCACTTATGGTTTCATGAAGAACCAATCTGTAAGAGAGATGAGAGTGTGAAGAAGCTCAAAGCTGGTGAAGAACCCTTAGATCCACTTCTTTAAACTTTACAAAGGTTTTTCACACATACATCTCTAACAGAAATGGTCCCTAATGGAACCAACAAACAGAGGTCTTCAAATCCTTGAATCCAGCTTCCAGTCCTGGACTATGTAATCCCTGGTAAATGACATAAAACCCAGAACTGGAAACTGGATTCAAGGTCTAGATTTAAAGACCTGGGTTCTGTGGTACTCCTTAAAGAACAGCACCCTTAGCATCTTCATATTTCAAAGCTGGGATAGCAGTTGCAGACCTGCACATTCTGGTAGTCTTGCCTTGATGTGTGTACCTCTGTGTGTACCTGTTAGGGCTGTGTCTCTTGCCGTTGTCGCTGGGCTCCAGTAGAAGCTCGGTGGAGTCTGCGGGTGATGGGGCAGCTGTGCTGAGTAGCAGGTGCTCATGTTGGGACAGATACTGGGCTGGGGTCTGCTTAGCCGCTCGCGCACAGTGCAGGAGCTCTCTCTGTAGCAGCGGTAGGTTTGCCTGCAACACAACACACAGGAAACCTCAACCCTTCTGCAAGTACGCTTGCATGACCCCAACTTTAAACGTGACAATCAGCTTTAATTCTATTGATTCGTTAAATCTGTCCACTAATTACTCTTCCCACAACATATAGCGCATCCATAAAACGCTCCACCTTTAACAATCCATGGTTAAAGAACTTGCTCTGGGTGGACCATCAGAGGTTAATCAGAGAACTTCCTTGTAAAAGGTCTTAATGAGACTCATTGGACACTGGATAATCTAAGTTGATAAATTAGATACACTACATGTCCAAATGTTTTTGGACACCCTTTAATTTTTTTTTTTACTTTTTTACTTTTAAATTTCACCCAATCCTGACAAATGTGCAAATGCACACATAGCTTGTCTAATGAATAAAATACCTGCCAGCATTGAGCTGTGGAGCTGTGGAATGGTGTTCTCTGGAATGATGGCTGGTGCTCCATCCAATACTTTTGGAATTAGTTGGGGATGAGGTGGGGGGTGGTGATCCAACACCCTGAACTCACTAACACTCTTGTTGCTGAATGCTTCACAGCAATGCTCTACAATCTGTTTAAAGGCCTTCGCTGGACTGTAGAGACAGTCACTCCAACAAAAGCAGGATAAACTATTTGTTTAATACCCAAGTTTTCAGAAACAAAGAAATAAAAGAGCAGGTGTCCCAAAACTTTTGTCCATATGTATGTACTATGTAGTATGTAGTAACATTACTTGTTACTACAATCACAGCATTGCAGCTACAGTCCAGCAAACGTTGGACAATCAAGAACAGGGAACGGTCTCAGAGTTGACCTCATGTAGCTTCTAGTTTCTCTGAACAGAAAAACAGAAGTTTTCATGAACTGCCTTCTGGGCCTGCAATCAGTTTGGTCTTCATCTTCACGATGGTTCGGATTAGCCACGTTAAACACAAACACACACGCTGGTCCTGCATCAGGACTTCAGATCAATCTCTGCTTGGAGAAAAACCTCAAAGCAGCCTCCTTGTCTGGGCCTGTGGCGTCTGGACGCAGCCTTTGATTGATGGGGGGTCTGCTGAGCGTTACAAAACGCTCCGCTCGCATTACGCTCCCCTCCAGACTGCTGTTGGCACCGACGGCTCCAGACAAAATACGCACTAAATCTGCCATGTGAAAACGCCAGCAAGCAGGGGAGGAGAAAAGCAACAACGGAGTTGTCAGGATGAGACGAAACAGACCCAAAACATTCCTTGTGCCGGAGTGGTATGTGAACGAAGTTATCGGAACAGACACGCTGATTGCGGAGGAGCTGGTTTGTGTCAATGCTGATGTGTCTATTAGATAAGAGAAAACAGAAAAACTACAATACTCTCAGGGGATGCGACTGCGCTCAGGAATACAGAGTATATGGTCACTGTCGTGCAAAAACTGTGCGCACTATATCAACAAAAGTATTGGGACACCCTGCTGCTAATTTGCGGTTTCGGTTACTGTCCAGGGAAGGGTTTCTACCAGATTACGGAGCGTCGCTCAGTAACTCATTCCAAATGCACTGGATGGAGCACCACCCGTCATTCCAGAGAACACAGTACTTTCACTGCTCCCCAGCTCAATGCTACCCCTCTAGCCCACACCTGGCATTAGGCATGGTCCCAATAAGTTAATCTTGCACATCTGTGTCAGCCATGGGTGCAACTTAAAGTAGCTGAATGCATTCATTAGAAGGAGTGTCCACAAATTCAACCATGCAACTACATTTAAAAAGCTACAGCAATAGTAATAACTCGAAATGTCAAAGGGTTAAAGGTTAAGGTGGATCTAGCCCTGACCCTGGCCTCCACGTAGCCTTGCAAAACACCCCTTAAGTCAGTTAAACGTTTCTAGATGTAGTTTCTAGCTCCTTTTCTCCCTTTAATTAAGACCATACTGTGCATAATCACCCTCCACTTCCTCTCGTTCTCGCCCTCCTGCCACTACACATGCTGCCTGTCATTTAGACAGGATTTTTTCCCAGGGCGGGCCCATGCTCTGGACGCCCGTGTTAATCTAAGCTGGAGTCCATATGTCGCGCAGGCCTCATAAAAGGAGCTGAAAGGCTTTATAGCTGTGTTTCACACTTCCGAACGCTCTGGATTCGTCTTAGAACACAGACATAAATCAAAGAAACCAGAGATTAAATCTTTTTTTATTATTTCATTCTTTTCCTCAGACAAATGAAACTTCACCAGGCCATGCCTACCCCACGATACCTCAACCGAATCACTGAAGCTCAATCTGTAACCGTAATGGAGCCAGACACAAAATGAAACTGGGCGCCACGTCCAAACAAAACCATTCCATTTGAGGAAGCGTTACGTCCAGTCCTGGAACTGAAGACTTCGTCTGTTTCCATTGAGGGGGGGGGGCAGCCATTATTCTCAAATCATCCCCCCCTTGCTTAGTTTCTCAGTGCTGATTAAAAAAAATGTCCCCTCTGAAATCCCGGACTTCAAATGGCACAAAAGCATCAACGGCTCCTCCGGTTTCTTTTTCATTCCCAGGATTAAACGTTTGTTCCCAAGGACTCATTCAGGGCCACTGCTGACAGTTTTCACAAGGTTTTATCTTTAGTCACGCTGAGATATGGAGGACACCAAGCAGAGCAGGGACAGATGGCTTCAAACATTATTATTCAGATTTGGCTTCTAGGACATGGATGCTGTGCGCTTTTCCACGGTCAACAGGCTACGCTCCAGAGCTACGACTGGCAAACCGTGACTTCCAAGTGATAGATTGTGAGAAAGAGTACACACACGTACACACACATACACACTTAAACTGAATGAAAATCAGCATAAATTACAGAAGAGAAGGAGAGAAAAAGGACAGAGCCAGAGACGCACAGACAGACGATTACCTTCAGGAAAGGGATGACGAACGGCCTCAAGGGGAAATTGGTGGCCTCCTGTAGTCTGGAATGAAATTCCTCAATAGTGACTGTGGAATTCTGGCCAAGAGAGAACGTCAGAGCAATCAGCTGACACACTTTGCTGAATTTTAACAAGCACTGAATGTGCTCACACACACACACACACACACACACACACACACACACACACACACACACACACACACACACTGTAGTTAGTACACACTACATACCACTAGGGCCAGGACCAAGTTCCGCACACTCTCTCCAATCTCTGGTGAGATATCGTTGCCAAACTGCTGCAATGTGGTGAGGAACCGCTTCAGTTTGCTAAGTTGCCTGGCACCACATGTGGCCGGAAGCTGCTGATTGGCCAGTGAGGAAGAAGAGGATGAGGATGGTCCGTTGCTGTAGCGCTGTGGCGGGGAAGGGACGGCGTTGAGGGTGGGTGGGGAATGGTTCATCCCATTGGTCACTGCAGAAGAAAGGAAAAATTATTGTTTGGTCTTTAAAATAAACCAGTTATTATTATGATTTTCCCCACTGCGGGACTAATAAAGGATTATCTTATGATGATGATTATGGTTATTGCAACTACTACTACTACTACCACCACCACTATCACTACCACTACTACCACCACTACTACCAACACCACAACTCCTACTACTACCACCACCACCACCACCACTATCACTACCACTACTACCACCACTACTACCAACACCACAACTCCTACCACCACCACCACCACCACCACTATCACTACTACTACCCACCACCATTACTACCACCACCACCACTACTCCTACCACTACTACTACTACCACCACCACCACCACCACCACTACTACTACCCACCACCACCATCACTACTACTACCACCAACACCACAACTCCTACTACTACTACCACCACCACCACCATCAGCACTACCACCACCGCTACTACGACTACTACTACTCCCAGCACTCCCACTACTACCACCACCACCACCACGACTACTACTACCACCACTACTACCACCACCACTACTACCACCACCACCACTACCACCACCACCACCACCACTACCACTACCACTACCACTACAGCGTAGAGTCCTCCTTCATTACCACTAGGTCTAAACCCTTGGTGTATTATTCAGTTATTACTCCTAACGCAAAAACAATCATAAATTATTTGGTAACCATTTAGTTTAGCACATTTTGTGGCACCCCACAGGGTTCGGTTATAGGGTTCATGAAACTGTTGCTAACTGTTGGAGGTAATGCAGTTAAGTGTGGGCCAACACACAGGGTTTAAGGGGTTAAACCCTGGCAGATGTAAGTGTACTGACAAACTGTGGAACACACACAGGTGTGCGCCAGAGAAAGTGTGTGCTTAACAACAGATGCGAAACAGAGGGAAGCTGTGTGCCAGGTCTTTAGTATGCTCTGTGTGTCTGTGTGTGTGTGTGTGTCACACTCACAAGCTGTGGAAGAGAAGGCAGCAGGCCGGGGCCCGCTGGGGTTGACTGAGGGTAGAGGGGGCATGGCGGACACGGCCGGTCTGGAATGAGTCTTTACATCCACTGGAGAACCGGGCATGGCAAGAACCTTCTTCTCTCCACTGTCTAAAAGAGAACAACAGACAGACAGACAGAACAAGTGATTAATTCATGTTTAGTTTATTTATATTTAGACGTTAAATCATAATCACAAAACCTCAGACACAAAATACGAACCGGCAGGAGAAGAAAAAGGCCACCAAGTTGAAGAACCCAGAACGATTTTGGGTTAGTAGAAGCTGAGTAGGATTTTTTTCAGATTACAATTAGAAGCATTAAGATGACTAGGCTGAAAACTCCCAGACTGTGCCACTTCAAAACTGAGATTTACAGAAAATCCTTTAAAATCAATACGCTACTTTGTGCTTTTTTGGGAAGCCATTAAGTGATTCCTAATAGAAACATCCGATTATGCTGCCAAAATAGCGTTTCATAAAACAGGACTGCTGAAATGAGATAAAAGCTAAGCCCAAAGCTAGGACAGCTAGGACCAAAGAGGCCATCTCTGAAACATCTTTCCATTAGGCTTCAGTTATCTGGCTAACTGAGTAAGTTCTCCAGTTTACTGGCAAATCCTGCTTTGTAAAATACCAAACGCTGGATAGACCCAAAGAAAGGATTCATTGGAAAATTCAATTAACCCAACTTTCAATTTATGCCAGATGTAGTTTATCAGCCAGGACACTTTTGGTGTCCTACGTTTGCTTTTACTTTTGCACTTGGAACTACAAAGCTAATGGTATTAATGACAACAAGAGACAACAATAGCCGTCCAGTTTTGTTGGAATATACATTATTTATTTATTTTTTTGTTTTTTTTTAAACCACGTTAGGCAGCCTTAATGAAGACCTGGATATGGTTTAAGCAGGCTGAGAGAAATGTGTCGACACTTGAGTGTTGACTTCTCACGTTTGTTTGCAACTTTAGACTCCAAACTCCAGTGTAAAACAAAGCAAATGAAGCTAAATATGGACCTTAAACATGTATCAGCTCTTTGACTACATCCGGGCTAAGAGAACACTGTACATTTGTCCGTTTCTGCTGCTTTAAATAACTGTTTTTACTAAATACTAAAAACTTTTGCTAATGACTAGCGAAAGATTGTTGGATCCATAGTATTTCTGCATGACGTCTAGCTTAACCTTTATCCCACAGGGCCAAAATACGAACAAAAACTTGAGAGGTTTGGGGAACCCCTCGTTCATAGCTGGTGGACACCAGATGTCTTCTGCTCCTTCTTAAGAACCGTGGAGGCCCCACAGCTGAGGTGCAAATGAACCAGGCTTTGTCCCTGAGAAGAATGGACCATCATTGAGCCCTCAGTAAGAAAAGAGTGGCTAGGCTATTTCACGCTCGCTAACTAGCCTTCACAAAAGCCATTGAGGGCTCGGCGCATACTTTCTGCCTTTGAATGGACCACCAGGCTCAGCAGTCGTAGATTAGAGGAACCATTGTTCTAGAAAGAGCCGCAAGAGGAGCGATCAGCTCCATTCCGAGTATATCAGATGACCGAAAACGCTTTTAGAATAGCGGCTAATAGACAAGCACGGATCGAGCTGTCAGAGGTCATGAAACGCTTTTTATGAGACAACGTTTCGGAGATTGATGGGCTTTTTCTCGGTGAAAAGGCCATTTTGTTCAATGTTTATTCATTGGGACTAATGGGGTGAATGCACGTCTATAAGGGGGATCAATGGTGTGGGGTTTTAAAGGAGGACTGTCTGCTTAGCAATGGAGAGTAAAGCCATTTTTAATGCAATTGTCGGCTCTTCATCCATACGTTTTACTCCGGTCCCCGTGAACAAAGATAACTCAATGAATGATTAGGACATGCTATAGAAAGAAAGGCAGCAAGGCTGTGTGAACAATAGAGGCAAGTCTATTGTCACAAATGAGAGAGAAAGAGCAGCCAAATAAAATCATCTTAACCCAGTGAACTGAACCACCACAGTCACAGGTGCGACATATTTAAAACACACACACACACACACACTTTGCCCCCAGTCCGCGAGGCAAAAACGCCTCACACCTGAGCCCTGCTTTGAATCCTTCAAACTGTCTCGCAGCTCTTAAGGCCGCCCATCTTTATGCCTGACTGGAAATAGCAATTTTTCCCCTTCCATATGCCCACCTGTTTTCTTCCCAGGAGGCAGGAAGGAAAGAAAGGAGGAAGGAGAGAAAGAGAACATGAGTGAAAGGGATTGAGAGAGAGGATGCCAAGCGGTTTGGTTGTGTGCCACACCGTGGGACACTCATATGCACCCTCCCTATCGCTTCACTAAGGAAAGAAAAAGCTAAATCATTAAAGGGCCTGTATTGTGTAGAGTTGGAAGCAGTACGTACACACTGCTACCGTTTGAACACTCTCCATTCTGTAGGACATTCATGGAAACCAAGCTTCTGAAATGTCCCGCTTATGGATTATATGTCCCAGAAGCCATGCATTTTCATATATACACCCATTCCGTCTACGACAGTTAGCCCCGCCCCTTCTCACCGAAGCTACAAGGGGTGTTTTAGCCCAGGCCGACCATTTCGCTGGGTGAGGCGAAATGCAAGAACCCAGTTTGACCGGGGCTATGTGCAAGAATCTGTATTTTTGGCTTCTGGGCTCCCCCTACAGCTGTGGAGAGCCCACTCATGGATAGCTGTACAATGATACTACGTGCATTTGTTGACAAGCTGAGAGATACAAACCAGCATCTGAAGGTAAAGAAGCATGTGGACTTAAGCGTTAAGAGTAATACTACATGGTTTTGTAGGGGTCTAAGGGTCCATAGCGAGAGGTCATGTTTTCTATTACAGTCAGCGGAGCACCTGCATAATACTGAAGATGCGGTTTTACAGTACAAATGCTGTATAACTGTTGCTCTAAGAGGCACAATACAATGCATCCAAACAGGACTGAGATCATTTCCACTTCAGCCTTAAACGCACAGTAAAAACAGCCAGTTTAAAAGCCCTTTAAAATGAATTACAACTGTTGCTGGGATACAAACCGAGGTTAATGTCATATCTTAGCTCGGGGGGAAAACAAGATTCATAATAAAAGGTAGACTATGGGCCTAAATGACTTTTACTAGAGCAGTAACTGTGAGGCTGTAGAATTTAAGACCTGCAACAGGGACAGATCCTCCAACTACTTTATGGTCTTTAAGACACGTGGCCTTCATCATAGCCTTCGGACGACGTCTGAAATTTGCCCAGCAGGAAACGTCTTTGCTGTGCACCTGGGACTGCCACATTTGGGAGAAGAGCATGCTATATTAAACACACACACACACACACACACACACACACACACACACAAAGAGCAGCTGGGCTATGGGTATATCAGGGCAGTGAGGTGTGCTGAACTACAGGCAGGAACACACACACACACACACACACACACACACACACACACACACACACACACACACACACACACACACACACACACACACACACACACTGCTGTTAACACAGAATAGCTTTATCTTCTCAGTTCAATATTGATTCACCCTCAACAAACAGAGAAAGTGCTGCTTACCCCGAGCGCCAACTGTCACTGCATGTGAGAATACTAACTACTGTGTACAGCCAGTCACAGCGAGAGAAACGGAGAGATAGCCAGATGGACAGCAGTCAGACGGAACACATCTGTGTGATAGGCCTGGCAGATATGTACAGAATTGCATATGGCATATAATACTGCAGATATTGTGATGGTGATCCCATACAATTAGGCATGCGCAAGACGATAATCAGTATCTGACGGCTGTATAAATTTGAGTGATATTTGGTCATCTGTTTAATGTAGTCTGGAAGAGTTCATAGGTGACACTGGGTTAGCACATTGAAACATCATATATATATATATATATATATATATATATATATATATATATATATATATAAATAAACAGATGCATGGTCTTTGTCGCTCTAACGGCCGCTCTGTAACTTTACATGGTCGGACACTTTATGGCTTGGGTTGCTGTGATTCCTGAACCCTTCCACTTATCAAGAATACCACACACAGTCGATGGTGGAATAGGCAGACTGCAAGATTAGGTGTTTGATTTTATACACCTGTGGCAATGGGGCTGAATATGAACACCTGAATCTGACTATTTGATCAGCAAATCATATTTTCTATGTTTACTGTATCTTGCAAAAGTCTTGAAAGCCCTTAATGTGGGTTTTCTATAGAATTAGTTCAGGTCTAAAGAAATGGGTGTAAATGTGATTTTACTAATTAACAGGTTCTTTATATTAACAGCTAATTTACAAAAATGGTTCTTTATGGAACCAATAGTGGTTCTTTAATAGCCAGATGTGTTTATATGATTTTTTTTTTTAATCAAGGCTTTTGCAAAATACAGTAAACAAACAATTTGACTTGGTTTAAAATGATCTAATCGTCAGATCTCTCTTTATACGGCCCGTACAGTTTTTAACAATATGGACAAAAGTCTGTTGAGCATCAGCTGTGTACCGAGGCCTTCTGCAATATCAAAATTGTGTGTATGTGTGTATCTGTCTGTGAGAAAAATGTATCCAGAACTAGGAGAGATGATCCAAGCGTAGCAGAGATTGGAAGCTTTAACCAGCTGTGGAGGACACGGATGGGGTGCTCTGGTTTGTGGAGCAGCACCTTTTTTTCTTTTTAATATATACACAGGCACAGGTGTGCACTTTTATTATGCAAAGTGCGCAGAGCTGCTTTCACCTGTCTTTTGTTATTTAAATCTGCTTGTTTAGCTTTGTCAGTCCTCTGAGGGAGGACGAGACCCATAAGCACATCTGCACGTGAGGCCATGAATTGCAAAGTTCCACTGTGCGACCTCAAAGCAAAGCTCACAGACCTGTTCAACACCCCCACAGACCACTCACCAGGTCATCAAACACGGCCTAAATATCCAATTAGTAACTGCATTAAAATGACAGTTCAGATACGCAATATTTAGGGAATGAAAAAAAAACCTTCTATACACTATATGGACAAAAGTATTGGGACAACACTTAATATTTGAATTCAGGGGTTTCATTCAGTCCCATTGCCACAGTTGCATAAAATCAAGCCCCTAGCAATGCAGTCTGTCTTTCCACACATTAATGAAATAATGAGTGGTTCTAAAGAGCTCACTGAGCTGGTGAAATTTCCTCCCCCTAGATATTCCTCCATCAGCTGTGAGTGGTATTATTGAACAGTGGAAGCATTTAGGAGGAACCACAGAGAGCAGCTCAGCCACTGAGTGTCAGACCACGTAAAGTTACAGAGCGGGGTCAGGGCCGAATGCTGAGCTCAGAGCATAGAGCAGAAAAGTCTCCAACGCTCTGCTGACTCAATACCTGCAGAGCTCCAAACCTGCTGTTAGAGCTGCACAGGGGGACCAACTCCATATTAATGACTATGGATTTATGAGGTCATAAAAGCTCCTGTAGGTGTCCCAATACTTTGGTCCATTCCGTGCATGTATATCACATTTCTAAAATCTGTATAGTGCCATATATCAGATGAATGTGTCTATATGGGCAAGCTAAGTTAAGTAAATACATAAACTGTATTTGGACCATTTACCCATCATAAATACACCTATGATCCATATTCTGGGGCGCATAGGTACATACGTTTGTGGCAATACAAAATCCTTGTATCTCCAACTTGACAACTTTACAGGAAATAACCTTCTTAACTCTCAATTGAAGTCATTTCGGAAGACTTTCCATTAGTCCAGTCATTAAGAAATTTGGACATAATGTAAAGAGCAACTGCCAGATTCACATTACGTCAAAAAAGAAAGATACAAGATACAAGGTTGTAGCCCATCAGCAACAACATGTTTTGTAATATGCACTCCATCATCTATGATATTTGTGCATGTATGGCCTCATATTAGATTTCTGTATGGGCCAAAAGGTTCAAAAACACATTAGTCCACAAATACACCGAAAGCAGGTGCTTTCACATCCTGAACCCAGTGATCCTCAAAGCTGGACTGGGTATAAAGGCGTGAGCTGGTGCACAGTGCACTGCTGAGCGTAACCAACTCCATCAGCATGAATAAGTGAATGAATAAGTATAGATATTTACTCCCCCCCGACACTGGCTAAAGAGCTTAACATTGGCACAACTTGCACAAAGGGCTTATTTAAAAAGGCCCGCTCTGCCTTTGTTTAAAGTGATATACGGATTCCCATTAAAAGCACTTGAGCGCTTCCAGACTGGAAAATCATTTAAACACACGGCGACAAAAGAGAGAAAAGCCTCGTACCGCCTCCGGGCACCCAGCACGCATCTAAACCCTACATTGGGGGTGGGGTGATTCACAACAGAGCCTTGGGCCATGGATACAAAAGGGTTAAGCTATCACTTATTTGGAAGTGTGTGTGCGTGCGCGCATGTGTGTGTGTGTTCTCCCCATCCACCCCCCTTTCTCCTGCATCCCTACCATATGGACCTAATGGGGCAGCATGCTGGCAGCTGGAGCCTCCAACAGTCACCTGTGTCCCAGCAGAAGGAGAGAGGGGGGGGGGGGCGGTGAGCAAGCAAGAGCGAGAGCAATAGAGAGAGGGGAAGAGAGAGAGGGAGAGAGAGGATGGGGATGGGAGGCCAGCAGAGACAAAGACGAGGAAAACAAAGGCTGCACCTGGTGCCTGTCAGTCCACACACACACACACACACACACACACACACACACACACACACACACACACACACACACACACACACAATGCACACACATCTGTTCCTCTCCAGCAATGTGTGTGTGTGTGTGTGTGTGTGTGTGAGCTCCGCAACAGGTTGCAGCTTTTCTCCATCTTTCTCTGTGTGCACACGGCTGCTTTGGCTTTGCTAATTACACCAAAGCACTGCCCCTCTTGACCCCACACTTCTCAACATTATTGAGATGAACTCCATGTATGGTCTGTGGAAGGTCAGGGCTTCATTAAGCTCCTCTATACCAAACCACACCAGCGACATGTTCCACATGGGTTCACGAGGCTTCTACCAGCAGCTGATGGCATATGGAGATCTATGCGGATGAGTATTAGGACAATATCAGCAGAGGGGAAAACAGAAAGAATCAATCATCAAAATGATTCAATGATTCAATCCTGTAACAAATCTAAGCTGAAACGGCACACTCACACTCTCTCTCTCTCTCTCTCACACACACACACACACACACACACACACACACACACACACACATACACACACATACACACACAGTGTGATATGTCCTTAGATGTGTGGTTCTTCTTGTGTTCTCGTAAGTCCGGCCCAAAGTGGGCTCAGAGTGGCTAAGCGATCCGATGCACTACCACTATGGTCCGGATATCACAAGTTAGAATCCCGCAAGTTTGATGCCATCAGCAGCCCAAGCCTGAGCGCACAAGTGCTTTCCTTAGGGCAGTTAGAAAAGAGCCGGTGGCTGGCTTAGATGTACTGGATGAGATGAGATACCCTCCTAGTGTCGGCAGCGCTGCTAGTGCTAGGGGGAGTTATGACAAATGGACCAATAAAAATGCTTCAAAATGACTTCCATTGAAAGCGAAGACTGATTTTTTTTTTCTCCTGTAAAGTTGCCCTTTTGGAAATACGACTTCAACTACAGTAAGGACCCAAACAAACACACACTAACACTCAGAGTTGTCCGTTTACCAGGTGTGCTCAGTTTACTACTCATCCCAGAGATGTGTGTGTGTGTGTGTCTGTGGTTGAGCCACAGTGGAGTCCAGGTGTGAAACATGCCATTGGCTCTATGATGTTAATCATCCCAGGTCACACTTCTGGAGGAGACATTCGGTCTCTGAGGATGATTAACTCAACACACAGCTACAACCTAGAAATCTCAAGTTTCACTAAATGATTATAGGCAAACATCTATACCTGACCAGTAGGCTGCTATTCTGCTTAATGGACACACTAAAAACTTGCATACAGCTCCAGCAAATGGTAGGTCAAGCACTGGTCCGCGTGCTGGGATTGTGAAGTCCGGTAGAAGATTAACTGACTGCGGTGCTCCCAGGGGGCTCTGGTGAACACTGTGGGTTAAGATGTGGTTTGGGGTCAGTGAACGCACCACAAGGGCTACTGGTTGTGCGTTCAGCCACGATTATTTTAACGTCTTCATCTTAATACTCTTTCATTTAATGGCATTTAAAGAGCGACTACATCCAGTAGTTATTACATCATTATTCATGTGTAATTATATTGTTATTAACACTGAATATAAACTGTGAGTAACTATGTAACATGCAAGAGCTCATTCTGCAACACCCTTATTAAATCACATGTCTGAAGTACTAATCCTATTAATCACCAGATCAACTAAATATGCAAAGTATTAAAATTCCAAGAAAATTCCCTGTTTCTACTGTAATAAGACATGCCTTACGATTCCCTGTTGAACCCGCTGACCCCGAAAGGACCAGGGACCCCACTGGAGAGTGGAGGAAGTGACAGGGACAATGGCCTTATTGAGCGGCGTGCACACTCTCGGCATCGTAAAGCGGCTGTTTCAGAGCTAATCGGTTGGATCAATAGCTGTTCTGATGACATGACAACAGTTATCACAGCTCCAGCTCGCACAACTAATCTGGTACTTCCTTCTGGCTGCGCTGGCCAACAGCTGCCCCATGTGTGTGCATGTGTGTGCATGTGTGGTATGTCCACATGTGTATGGATCTATTTCTCTCAGGACAAAAAAAAAAAAAAAGCACTAATCTCAGTTTTGCCCTTGTAAGGATTCTCGCTGGCGTGTGCCCTGAAGTCGTGAGCTTGAGAGAACAGTAAACTGAAGAGTAAACTTCGGAGTAAAATTAAGAATGCAGGAAAGCATGCTAACATGTCTTCTCGCTCTCACTTTCTCCCTCTCGCGCTCTCATGGAAGGCTGATAAATGGTGGCTGTCCATTACACACAGTCCAAACCTCTGTAAATTTACAGGAAAGCAGACAGCCAGTCTGCAGGGAAAATAACACACACACACACACACACACACACACACACACACACACACACACACACACACACACACACAGAGGGCTGTCAGTCTGACAGTATGCAGCGTGTTCTGGTGTATGTCTGTCAGGGCTTGCCTGGAGATTGTGTTTGCTAAGATTACGCAGGCCTGCAGTGACAAGCAGTCAGCAACAAACACAGCCCTGAGCACCTCTTCAGCTCACTGCAGCACAGCTTCCAGCTAAACTCTGAAATTTTGACACTACTAAACACACAGCTACGGGAAACCATCAGACAAACTAGTGAACGTAGATATTTTGGTCCTGGGGGATTCAGCAATTACTATTCGTCTGCAAATGGCGTGGGTAATATGGCAAAACTATTCCGTCATGATACTTAAGGACATTCGGATGATACATGACCAACATTATGATCTTCTGACGCAGATCAAATTGAACAAGTAGCATCAGATTCTATAATAATAATAATAATAATAATAATAATAATAGAATTCAGTAGTTGTTGAATTTGGTTCAATTAAATGGAGTAAAATGACTAATGAAAATTTTAATGAAAATTAAAAAATTGAACATCAGTTTTATAGGCCCCAAAATAGAACCCTGTGGGACTCCACAAGGCATGCTAAAACTAATTGTTCCCAAATAATGCACAATACTTTCTGTATTAGGATTAATAACTGAATAATAAACCTAAAGATTAAGGTGTTCAATACTGAGGATACCAGGCTTTCAGAAAAGTCTAAGCATTGGCATAATCAGCATAATCTTAATTCAATCTGGGCTGGGAGTCCCAGAGAGCACAATGAACATTACTTTCTCTGGGAGTCGTAACTACTTGGTGGAAAATTAGATAAATATATATATATATATATATAAACTGTCTTGTGCTGGTTGGTCTCGAGTTCTATTTAGCAATGGCACAATCCTGCATTATTTTTTGTGATCTCGATACTAAACCTATGAAAATTAGCCATTCGTTACCGATACCAGCCTGATACATCCTATACTACACTTTAACTGGACCACAATGCAGGCCACCATGCCCAGACAACTCAAACACTACTACCCCACAGGAAGAAACACAAGCTCAAAGGGATCCAGGATCGGCTCAGATTTGAGCATTTTCAGCTGATTATGGCCTGATTAACCGGACTGGTGCCATCTCCAACTCTGCATGCTTAAACTGGGACTAAACCAATACCAGTCAAACCATTAGATTGAATCCAGACTGGCGGTGAGGTCAGAAAGTCAGAGCTATGATGCTGGGACAGATGGATACAGAGAAGGAGAACGGCTGCTGGTAGAGGAACATCTCTCTCACGCTCTGATTTCTCCAGCATGGCATTCTCCCGTTCAAGCATGTGCCACGTGGATTAGAGAAAAACCAATAGAAAACCTCCACAAAATTCAGCTACCTTTTAAACACAACCGTTTGGTCTGAAACCCACACAACAAACAGGACAGCAGTCAAAAAATATTAGCCATATTTAGCCCCTATAGAACCTTACAGCCCATCGCTGGGTAAATACGGTCACCATGAAGCTATAAAAGACCTTCAGCATTCAAACACAACCAAAGCAGGCTATTCTGACAGGAGACGGCTGTGATGCAAGAATGACTGCAATTTGTTCAGTGGAGGAAACCTAAACGCCAGCGCTTCACACTTTCCAACAATGCTTAGAAAGAAAGACGGTGAAAGACTCAGTAGGTTGTTGGGTTTAGTTTGATAAGTGAAGATGCATGGTAAGAAAGAGCTACGGGCAGCTTTACCAATACACAGACAGCCAAACAAACAGGCAGACAGACACAAACACAAACACCTCACCTCACCTCCTCTATAGGATGGTCCAGTTAAGCCTTCTGCCTGGTTCCAAAACAAAGGGGGAATAAAATAGCCAAAATAAAATAAAACAACCCAGAAAAATGAGGAGTTCCTTGTGTTCTGGTCGTCTTACAGCTCCTTTTTTCGCCTGCCCTCGTTCCTCTCCTTCATATGTGGGGCATGTGTGTGTAAGCCCCCCACATATGTGAGCAGAGTTCCTCTCGCAGCCGGAGAAACACAGATGGAGCCCAGATGGGTGAGGAGATTCAGCAATACTTCTTTATTCCCCCCCCACTCTCTCTCTCTCTCTCTCGCTCGCTCTCTCAGCTTTGAGCTCTCTCCGTTTCCATCTCTCTACTTTCTTTCGTCCTTCTGTCGCCCTGCTATCTCACTTTCCCTCCTCTATTAGCAATCTCAATTGCTCTCTCTCTCTCTCTCTCTCACACACACACATACAAACACATACACAAGCACACACACACACACACACACACACACACACACACACACACACTCCCCCCTCTTTCACAGTGCTCACTCAGAAAGCGTATCCTGCTGGGATAGTGACACGCCCACTTAGTGGCTCCCGGCCAATCAGCTGATAATCTATTTAATGTATTTAGTGAGGCGGGCCGGGGCGATTAACATAACTAATTGTTCTGGCACTAAAAGGTCAAACAAAGTATGTGCCAGTTGCAGGAGTGGGGGAGGAGGGGGGGTGAGGAGGGGGCTGTTTTTTTTAACCCACTCCAAATAATGAGGACATAATTGAGTGTTGTGCACTTTAGTGGAGGATGATTTATATTGCTCTATTTCAACTGAAGAATCTGTATGTATCCAGGTCTACACACTAACACACTCATCTAACTATAGAGCTCAGATATTGATCGATTGATTGATTGATTTTTCACTTTTGGACATAAATGCGAATCTGGTGGTAGGTCTTTACATTGTGATGACCGGACCAATAGCAATGCCCCAAAAGACTTGGGTTATATATTTTTACACTGACTTCCATTCAAAGTTAGGTTATAATTTTTCAGAAAGGACATATAATCTACACTCCTATAAAATAAAGAGTTCTCTGTGTGATGCCATAGAATAAGCAATTTCCATAAAGAACCTTGTTAAGAACCAATTCTTTACTAACTTAAAAGGTCCAAAAATGGATGACGCCATGAATGCTGCATTGCTGAAAGAATCAGTTATAGCAGCTGTATGTTTAAAGGTGTAGTTGACTGGTATAAGAAATGAGATCATTAGAGCCTTTTGACTCTGTATTAGATTGAAAACAAAGTAATTTAAAACAAATCTACAAAATCATGAAAATTTAGGACCTTCATCTGCATTACTTTTAGACTAATAGAACCAAGAATGTTATATGTTGACTCAACAGCCAAAAGAAACACACACACAGGGTGTGTCGAAGAGCAGCAGACCATGAGGTGCTAGATGTCTCAGTTTGGAGACTGGCCTGAATGAGGTGTGAACTAACCGCTAAATACTGAGAGTGTGCTCAGCATCTGAGAACCTCCTTAATGACTAAGTAACGGATACACACCTTCAGTGACATACAGCTACTGTATATGAGTGAGTAAGAGTGCCTGTGTGTGTGTGTGCGTGTGTGTGTGTGTGTGCGTGTGCGCCAATTCAGAGTTCTCCTGCTTCTTTCTACCAGGTGCAGGTCTTCATTTCACCAGGTGCAGTATACATATATGTATGCACACACACACACACACACACACACACAGTCAATCATTGAGTGAGCTGAAGTTAGCAGAAAGAGATCATCTGCTGGAGTTCACACGCTCCCTCCCTATCCCCGTCTACTTTTAGCAAAATAAACAGGGTAACGAACAACAGAGAGAGAGATAGAGAGAGAGAGAGATAGAGATAGAGAGAGAGAGAGAGAGAGAGAGAAAGAGAGAAATAAAGAAAGAGAGAAAGAGAGAGAGAGAGACCACAATAAATAAATTATACTGTATCCCTACCATGACCATGTTAGGATGCATGTGTGTGTGCACACAATTTCCGTGGAAACAGCTGTGCAGCCGATCTTCACACAGCTGCACATGGGAGATGTTTTTCTTCCCAGGCTGAGACGAGCCATGATGAAACTGACCAACACACACGGGACAATATACTTATAACGGTCAGTCAGCTTACACACACACACACACACACACACACACACACACACACACACACACACACACACACACACACACACACACACACACACACACACACCACTGTCCTCACACACTTTTAAACATCTCATTAGTTTGAACTAGTGATGCACAATGATCTCAGAACCAGAGCAGTATCAGCAGAGAGCTGCTTAAACACTGGGTCATTGATCACAGCGCTGTGGGTTCAATACCAGGGTCCACTTAGCTGCCACTGCCGGGCCCTTAAGCCGCTCTGCTCCAGATGTGCTACAGCATGGCTGACCTCACACTCGGACCCAGCTGGGACGGGATATGCTAAGAGAAGAACCTCACTGTAGTGTACAGGTGTAGAGGTGCGACGATAAAGGCACTATATGGGTCAAAGTAATGGTGTGTATATATATATATATATATATATATATATATATATATATATATATATATATATATATATATATATATATATATATATATATATATTGTACTGATTGTCCAGTATGTACCTGGTCATGTCGCGTATCTGCTGCTGTATTGTGTTGCACCAAGGGCCTGACGGACCTCATTACGCTCCACTGTACACAGTTTACGCAGAGGTATGACCATTAGGACTAAATTACCACTCTAGTCGAAGTTGCTTCAGTCAACGTACAGAAAAATAATTGACATACCCTTTATATGTGTGTGTGTTTGTGTGTCTGCCCACAGTCCTGTGTGAATCTGAGTTTACACCCACTAACTTCATTTACATTTTAATAAAGAGCCACCGGCCTCAACCCTTAGAAGTTTAGGGCCCATGCCAAAGGAGATAATGAGCCAGAGTGAGTGTGTGTGCATACACACACACGGGTGATAACACAAAATGGGCCAAGAATGGATGGGTTTGCATACAAAAACTAGCAAATCAATAAATAATAGAGGCAGAAAAGGAAGTTTTCTTGGGGGACTATGTCGCCTTACAACTCCTTGCATACAATGTGTATCCCTCCACCCCGAATAGCTTTGAAAGAATAGGTTTTAGGTGAAAACATAATCATGGAATTACGGTAGAATTGTCTGGTTTCATTCATTCCATGTTTACAGCTTAATAGTTTTAAAATGGCAAAATTATCAGAATTAAAATTAAAACCAAAAGCTTAAAAGCCAAAAAAAAGTAGGGGACTATTTTGCCCTAAGGAGTTCCTGCATGTATCCCTCCACCGCAAATATATTTGAATAGATTTTAGATGAAAATATTACAGCAGAACTACCATTAATGTATATATCGGATAAGTATTAACATATTCATAACCATTATAATAACTTTGATGAAGTTTCAGAGGCACGGTCCTGTGAAGAGTCCTGTTTACAGCTTAATGACAGTTTTCTTGGGGGACTATTTTGCCTTACAACTCCCTGCAAACCCATAACCCTCCACCCTGACAATATTTTAACTAAATAATCTATAAATGATGCCTCACCAGGTTATTATATTCATAACCCTTATGTCATTCTTAACCCTCATGTAATAAAGTGATTCAGACATCTGCTTCCATTCCCAGCCATTGTAAACAATCCTGTTTACATCTTAATGACAAAAATATACAGAAAAAAATAAACAAATTCTTGTTCAAAAGCCAGAAACACATGAAGCAGTTCATTTTGTAGCTGCCGGGGTCGCCGCAGGTAGGACGGCCTTCATATTTCTCAGAGCAGGCCGCGGAGAAACACGCAGTGTACTCTCCAGCCCAAACAATGCCATCTTTGTTTATTTCTACAAACCACAACACCACCATCGCTCAGCTGCAGCTTGTTTGTATCTGCGCTGCTCTTCACAGCAGGCCTGATTACGGAGACATGCGCCGGGGAAGGTGGACATTAGTCAATTTAACTGTAACTGAGGGCTTGAACACATCATGGTTTTATTTAGGCCTGTAATCTACACAACACAGCCTTTCTACGATCTACTACACCATCCCCCTCCAAGAACAGCGTGGTTTTGAGCTCAGCTGAGCCACACGCTCGACAGAGAGTTGAAATGCAGAACGAAAGTGTAATAATAAAACGCCCTGGATCCAATTTAGAAAGGATTATAAACATGCAAGTCCAGCTTTTAGCACAGCAGAGGAGAATTCCCTTATATAGAGTCGCAGTCTGTGCTTCTGCATTTAGAGAATACTTGGAGAAGGTGCGTTACACTCTCGTGCACAATGCAGAAAAACGACAGACATTCCAGTTGTACCTATCCAAAACCTCCATCCTCCCTGCCAAAATAACCTCTTTCCAACCACACTCTCCAACCCCTGCCCCCCCCTTCCTCGTTCCCTCTCTAGCTCTTGCGCGCTCTCTCCCGCTCTCTCTCTCTGGGTTTGGAGTGGCATTCCTTCTCTCTGCTCTCGGCTCCAGTATGTCTGGCCATGCTGCACGCCTGGGAGCCATTAGTTTAAGTAAAGCCCGACGCACCCTGCCCACCCCCATCACACACACACACACACACACACACACACACACACACACACACACCTTCTGCAAGATTCACAGTAAGCATGTGTGTGTGTGTGTATATATGTGCATGCACAGGGAAAAGGTTATGTGAAGAGGAAATGTGTATGTTGTACAAGTGTGTGTGTGTGTGTGTGTGTGTGTGTGTGTGTGTGTCAGAGAGTAAGATCGTGAAAGAATAAGCACTGTGACAGTAGTGTGTGTATATGTGTGTGCGATTATGTGCCAAGTGTGATACAGATAACTAATATATATGTGTGTGTGTGTGTGTGTGTGTGTGTGTGTGTGTGTGTGTGTATTAGGGAGACGCGCATAAGTCTGCACTTAAAATTTGAGAGGTGGGTCACACGCTCACTTGGCTGCATCACCCTGAAGTTTCCACAGCCTGCAGCCAAGACAGCACAGACAGAGGACACACACACACACACACACACACACACACACACACACACACTTTACTGCCATGCAGTCAGAATTATTACCAAATCAGGCTCCAAAGAGACCCCAGATATTTCTCTTCTCGTGCTCGAAACTCCAAATCAGTCTCTTTATTAATGACTTCACTGCTCCGCTCGGTTTGTCCCTCAGCCCCAGCCGTTCCCAACGCTCAGCACTGTCAATTCAGCACTGCACATGAACGTAAACCAGCTGAGTGAAAATTCGGGGGGAAGCAGCTATGCAGGGTGGGCCGAGTCAGTATTACATATTTATTACTGCGTCTGAGGGGCCGAAACAGTTCCAGCTCATTCTAATCCTGACCAACGGAAAGCCACTCAGATAACACAGGAGAGCAAGCGATGGACAGACGGAGAGTTGTAGGATCCATTGCAGGATCACAGTAACACCTAACATTCACATTACTCTTACATCCATGGCCTATATCTGACGCTCTTATCCACAGAGACTTGCAAGGTTACTCGCATTACAGAGGAGGGCCAAAGTAGTGTTAGGAGTCTTGCCCAAGGACTCTTAATGAGGTAGCGCAGCATAGTCACCCAGACCAGGAATCGAAACCCAGTCTCCCACAGGGCGGGGTAGCTCACTGGCAGGTAGTGAGTCAGCCGTTGCGCCACAACCACATTTGAGAGAGACAGACAGACACACACACAGAGAGAGAGAGAGAGAGAGAGAGAGAGAGAGAGAGAACAGAGAACGGGAGTTGGTGTTGGACAGTATGTTCAGCAGGGTCTGGACAGTGTCTCCACTGAGCACACAGAGAGCCACTGTGGACGAGAGGAAGCCGATCCAGGACGAGGGAGGAGAGAGAGAGAGAGAGAGAGAGAGAGAGAGAGAGAGAGAGAGAGAGAGAACGAGAGAGAGAGAGAGAGAGTCCCCATTTACTCAAATATGACCATTTTGATAAAGCCCATCTTCAAACATCAAAGTTACACCATCTCTCTCTCTCTCTCTCTCTCTCTCTCTCTCTCTCTCTCTCTCTCTCTCTGAGTGTGGGTCTCTCGCTCACCTGCAGTTTATCCTTTAATCCATCTTTCTCCTGCTTGTTGGCCTCTGGGCTAGAGAGGCAGCTGTGTTATTACCATACACACACACACCTGTGCTTTGCAGGTGGCTCAGCTGCAATGTGCGTTGAGAACACCTGGCTGTAAGGAGAGACACTAAGTGTGTGTGTGTGGGAGTGAGTGTGTGTGAGTGAGTGTGTGTGTGTGTGGGGGGGGGTAACATGCCTTTCCTCAGGTTGGATGACAGGGCCTGTTCTAGCTTGTCAAGGGCACCATACCTCACAATGCCTCAGGGACACACACACACACACAAATTGTGTGTGAGCTTGATGTGAACACAAACAACACCCCCTGCGCCCAAAAGGCTGCAAAAATGTACACACAAACATACACACCCATACACCTTCCCAGTAGTCTTCATACAACAGCTAGCGTAAAGCCTTCCCAGAAGAGCGGCGGCTGTTCCTGCAGGAAACTCCCTGATTCTGGAGGACGGTTGCTGCGGTCATGTGCCAATACGGCAGGCTGCATCCATCAAGAAACGTTTAGGGGTGGACAAGAAGTTCAGAATCATCAAGCTCATCAGAGAACTGCTTAACAAATAAACATCAGTCTTAGAGAGGTGAATAATGTTCAGAAGAGCAGAGTGTTCTGGATTACTGCAGTAAAATATCCACATTCATTTTACTGCATTTTGGGACCCTAAAGAAATAATCGTAGAACCTCCGTATAATGCTAATCCAGGTGCATCCCTGTAGGGCTGCGTGGTATAAATGTTATATCATTAAATACTGTCTAGTACGCAGCCAGATGCATGTGCATTTAAGAGAGCCTCAGTGTGTGTGGGTTCTGCAGGATCTCACTGACTGGCAAGGTCACACTCTGAAAACCCCACTGCAGCTGCGAGTTTAGCGACATGCGACGAAAAGGGAGACCTCTAAAAGTGTAAGATGCAGGCATCAGTTAGCTGAATAAAGCCTGTGCTGTGGGGTTTAGCCAGCTAGCTGGCATTAACTTATCCAAGCCTGGCTACAAGTCCAAGCATGGCAGAACCGGAGTCTAATTTCCCCAATTCTGTTACTCCCAACACCAGTCAATTCCTGTCTAGTCCTGTTCGTCAACAGCAGCTGCACTGGCCTGTCCGACTCTGGTGTTGAAAGCACACATAGCTGAAATTAGTGTCCAGTGTGCTGGACATCTGTAGCCCACTGGCTAGGGTAGCCTTTGCCAACTAGCTCTAAGTCACTCTAAGTCATTTTTGTCGTAATCTAATGCTGATTGTCTGATTATGGCTTCTTTTTCAAAAAGAACTGTTCAAAAGTTTGGATTACTATTTTCTTATGCATCCAGACAGATGTGGGTGTTACTGATGTGTTATAACGCTGAGGATGAAGGACCAGAGTTCACAATGAGGGTTTAATCAAATGAGAATCCATTACAATGACTGTATCTGATGCAATAACAGATTCTGGTGTCTACATATTTGCTAGAATTTGTATTTCAATCAGCACTGTAACTGATCACTGAATACATTATTAATCCCAAAATTATTCAAAACTTCTACTACTACTACTAATAATAATAATCTAATTAACGGAACATTTTACCTTGATTACGATTAATGAACAATTATATATGCTGCTCCTCCATGTTAATCATTGGACAGGGCAGAGTCACGTGAATATACACACAGTGGTACGTTTTTAAGGGGACAGAAGATTAAGACACAGAGTGGGGAAAGTATTAAAAGTAAAAAAAAAAAAAATAATAAAAAAAAAAAAAAAAAAAAAAAAAAAATATATATATATATATAGTTTAATTAATCAGAACCTCTAATTAAGGCCTAACAGTCTTCCATTCAGTCTTCTATTCATTAATAATTAAATAAACGTCTTCAGTTCTCAGAGCTATATGCTGTAAAAATAATGTATAATATAAAAGCTTGATACAAATCCACTGAGGTGTGTGTGTGTGTGTGTGTGTGTGTGTGTGTGTGTGTGTGTGTGTACGCACCAACTACAAATACACTCACACTCACTTAGACACTCTGTCAGCGCACAGGAAGAGTTCTCACAGTCTGGAGTGAAGGGACTTTTTCTTTCTTTCCTTTTTTTTAATAATCCATTGGCCGCTGACAGCCACGGAACAGCTGGCTTTCCCATCGAAGACAGGCAGCGAGAGAGGGACGCAGAGGGGGAGAGGAAAAACGAAAGAGAGGGAGAGACTGAGTGAGACAGCACGAGAGAGAGAGAGAGAGAGAGAGAGAGAGAGAGAGAGAGAGAAAGAGAGAGAGAGAGAGAGAGAGATGACAGACCAGAGAAAGAAGTGATGGGTTTAGAGAAAGGCTCAGACTCCAGAGTGAAGAAGTGGGGGACTGCTGCAGTGTGGGTTTTGTTCAAAGCAGTAGGCCTCGAGCTGGATGAAGGTGATGAGTGTGTGTGTGTGTGTGTGTGTGTGTGTGTGTGTGTGTGTGTGTGTTTTAAGCGAGACACTTAGTGTGGTGATAAGCCTCTTTCACAAGCTCTCAAGTGCTCCTCCAATGACAGTCTACTGAACTGGCCAGGGGCTTTATCCTTTTCTCAGAGTCCCACCGAAACAGACAAAAATCGGGAGGGAAGTAGGGGGTGGGGACCTGGACCTGGACCAGAGAAAACACTCAGAAAACCCACGTGCAGAGAAAGAAAAAGTGTGTGTGTGTGTGTGTGTGTGTGTGAAAAAGGTGACAGAGTGAGACTCTAAACCCAACGCTCTGAAAACTGGGAGTGGATTTTGCCATCGTCAGTTATCTACAGAATTAACTCCATGGAGTAGATTTCAGCAGCAGCACTCAAAGGACACCAAAGCAAATCACTTCTAGGAAGACTAAGAATAGTCTCTCACTCTGTCCAAGACTGTCCACTGTCGGACCTGTTGTTGACCCTTAAAATGTATTGTGGACCTTACTGGACACACTGGAGGGTCAGCGAAGCCTTAGTCTTAATTCCAGTGCCATGAAGATGTTTGGATCCGCTCGGCACTAATTAGGTCACCATAAATCCTCAAATTATTGTTTTAAAATGAAAATCTGTTAATATGTACAGACTTGCATCAGCAGGAAACGCAAATTCAATTATCACGGACAAAAAAGGAAGACCAGAAAACAAGAAATGTCTTGGTAAGAGCGCTTATGACTCTAAAACCACCCAGTAACATCAAAATGAATGCATTACTGTAACAAAAACTAAAAAATAATTTTACAAAGCGTTGTTCCCAGATTTCTCCTCAACAATCCATTGTCTAGATTTGTTCAACTACAGCACCTGATTTAACTTCATAAGACGCTGTTCAACCAAACCAGGTATTAGATAATGACTATAACTAAGTAATACGAGCCTTCCTCAAGAAAAGCTTTGGAAAAGCTTCCACCACCTGCCTAATAGTGAGTAAGTCCTGCTTGTGCTGCCACAACAGATCTGACCCTTCGAGGCATGGACTCCACAAGACCTCTGAAGACATCCTGTGGTCTCTGGCACCAAGATGTTCTGGCGGCAGATTCTTCAAGTCCTGTAAGATGTGAGGGGAGGCCTCCATGGATCACATCAATGAGCCTTAGGTGCCTGTGACCCTGTCAGGGGTTACTGGCTGTCCTTTCATGGACCACTTTTGGTAAGTAATGACCACTGCATACTGGGTGAGCTGTTCTCCCGTGGGTAAAATGTGTAATAAGTGTTCCAATAGTAGTTTTATAAAGGTTCAGATAATCTGGTCCGTTTTCCTGGTCCACACTGTAGACTCTGGCATTAGGCACAGCAGTACCATGTCTGTTTGCTCCAGAGAGTCCTATTCTATTGGCAATACTTTACTTCTACAGGGACTAGAAATATGTGGACATGTAGTGTAACTAAACTCTTCCACCCAAAAGAGCAGAGCTGATGCTAGCTCAGTGTCGCGCTGCATCCAGGGGATGCTTTGGTCTGGGAAGCGAGAGGCCAGAACGGCGTAAAAAAAAAAAAGACAGGAGGCAGCAATCAGCATAAAAGACAAGCTCATATCCGCGACTCTAAACTACACACACAGGCCTGACTCCAGGAGGTCCAGTCCCTCTAATAGCCCTCGTCTCCAGCGGGCCGCCGTTCTGGGCAATAGGCGCTGGCGGAGGAGCCGCCACATCTGGATCCCATCTTTCCCAGCCTGTCCACACAGCGCCACGCAACACGAAACATCTGGCGGAGCTGATGTCAATTACCGCATCGCGTTTCCCTTCGTGGATAATCTGTTCTTAAACTCTCCTTCTCTTTCTTGCTCCCTCGCTCACACACACACACACACACACACACACACACACACACACACACACACACACACACACACACACACACACACACACACAAAAAAGGAATTGCAACAGTCATCCAGATCTTGTACACACACAAACATCAGTATTAAACAGGTTGACCTAATAAAGTTCATTCTTTTGTTGTCCTCCTTTCTCAGCAGGGCACTGAAGGCAAAAACAGTGATGACTCTTGCAAGTCATGCCAATAATGCCAACAACTTTCCTTTCCTCACTTAAAATATAGTGGAGAAGGCCATAAAAACAAACAGCCAAAGATCCAGGTGCTTGACTTTGGCATTCCAGAAGCAGCACTATTTATTTTCTTTAAGAGGCTGAAAGAACTGAACTGGTCCAGCACTGGTCCTCTCCAAATTCCTGAAAAGCTAAATTAGGGATGTGCAAGATATTGTTTGTTTATCATTATCACAATTTTGTTTGTTGGGTGATACAGCAAACACAAGCCACAATTTCATTATACGCAATATGCTTAGTCCATAGTCCACATGCTTCTTTACCGTAGCTTCTCCAGAAATGCATGTGTACAGCTGTCCAACACGCGCACAACACGCGATTTGTATTTACAATAGTGGTGTGAAAGTGAATTACACTTCCCATCTGTAGGAGGTTGGTTCAAATGGGAGCCCGAGAGAGCAAAATTGGCCTTGCTCTCTCCGGATGGGAGATGGCGCTCTTTCCCCACATCACTTCAGCGTGTTGTCAGTGAGCATGGGCATCTACTAGCCGATGCACAAGTCATTAACTTCTGGCTGGTTGTTCTTCGAGTACTGACAATATCCACACGATCATGATAAAATATCGTCAAATTGCCCAGCTATAGTGAACAAAAATGATCATGCAGGAGGCTACAATTAGACAAGAAGCCTCTAACCCAAGGGAGGGCAACAGGGGCCTTCTACACAACAGACCTACTTCACCTAGCAATTAACTAGAGAGTTGAATCAGGTGTGCTTGAGCAGGAAAAGCACAAAACTGTGCAGGTACCCGGCCCTCCAGGACTGAAATTGCCCACCACTGCTCGATGTTTTACTGCATCCCGCCCAATCGCAAATGTTCATTGACCGGGTTCTGTGGTTGTTCTGGCAAATCATCCATCCTGTTCTAACAACTGTGAATATGAAATAAAAACTGTATAGTATAATGAAATGTAGCACAGACCTGCCACACACAATTATTACCTGGGCCTAATTGACAGAGGGCACTTATCTTCCATCCTATTTAGCTTTCATTGTGGTTTTTAAATACAGACCATATTTGCTTTCAACTACTTTAAGAACTGGATCTCAAGGTCACCATGCCCAATGACCGGTGTCAGCTAGAGGACTATAGATCCCATAGCATTGAGCTGTAGACCATTGAAACTGCATGCTCTAGAGTGATGGAGCTTCTTTAAGCACTTTTAAAATGAGCTGGAATGATGTTTGTGATCAGGAACTAATCATCTAACATCAGGATGTGACCTCACTAATGCTCCTGTAGCTGAATGCAATCAAACCCTCATAGCAATGCTCACAGCCCCCTTTAGAAGAGTAGATGATGTGAACTGCAGCAAACTCTCTATTAATACTCTCTATTAATGTATTAAGCCTAGTCCCAGACTACATCTTCTCCCAGTCGAGAATCTTCATTCAGATTGTTGTTTAGTCCTGGACTAGGCTTAATCCCTGTCCGGGAAACTGACTCACAGTCTACATGTCAATTGAATAAATCTTACAAAAACAGCTACAGCGCTAGGCTAAGTTCTGGTCAGCGGTGAGTAGTGTTTGTTTATCTGAGCTAGAGCCGCGTCTGTCATCGGTACAGCTAATCAGTGTCGACAGCTAGGAAACAAGATAGCTAATCAGCCGCTCCGGCCAGTTTAGACCCGTACTTCAGCTGCATTCAGGCCTAACCTAGCAGCAGAACCACCATATGACCTTTCCTCCATATCGTGTCGCCCTGTCTGAGGTCAACTGAAGCCTCAACCTCATATTTTTCAGTGGCGTGTTTCCAATACAAATGCTTTCCTAGTCCAACACTAGGGCTCAGGGTCCTCACAAAGCTCTGAGAAACTTGCCTCCAGTGGCACAACCAGCTCCATATATGCATGTGTATACATATAAAGGCCTGCAGTGTGCTGGTTGACCTGATAGCTACAGACTTGGGGCGGCTTTAAGGGGAGAAACTCTGGAGCCGAACGCAGCCAAGCCTCTCCTGGCCTGGGGCTTCCTTAAACGCTTACAGCTGCTGAGGCTGGAGGGAGATCCATAGCCACTTCTCTTTCTCCCGCTCTCGTTTGCTCTGCCTCACTCTCTCTCTCTGACATGCACAAACTCTCCCACGCGACCAAAGTGCCGGCCTGCCAGAGCTGGAGCCCCCCAGCAGCAAGAGCCAAAACCAATTAGAGCTCTAATTCAAACCTGAAGGGCCTCTTTGTCCGCCGTTTCCTTTCTTCAAGTCAGAGGAAAGGAATCTGACTCACACAAACCCTCACACACACAGACACACAGAGCTAAATGAAATGAAAGGGGAAAACTATCCTGCTGTCCAAGTGGCCACACATATCTCCAAACGAATCTAATTGAAACAAGGGGCAAAACAGCAATAAAAAAAAATAGGAGGATCATTGAGAGGGCGAGAGAACAAACACACAACTTCACGTGCCGCCTTTTTTGACGAGGTTCCAGGCAAGAGAAATGGCACAAATACACACACACACACACACACACACACACACACACACACTCTAGTATGCATGGCCTGTTAGGTGTCCTTGTACATGTGATTATTTAACAGAGCCATCAAGCACAGCTCAATAATCATTACCCATTGAGGGTTCTAGGGCCCATCACTGCCCTCTAGTGGTGCCAGCCACCATAATACCAGCTCATTGTCATCAGCATCATTGCCTGCATCAGCATGGACCACATTTGTTATTTACCCTTAGGATACACCCCCCTGGGGTTAAACAATGCCCCGTCTCAGCCCCGGGCCTCGTGAGCCAGGATTTCTGGCACTGATACCCCTCAAGACGGACAGACGTGCGCATGCACACACACAGCGAGGCCTCCTGCAGCTCTGTTCTTCAGCAGCGGCAAGGTCCAGATGGTGTGAAACTTTGCCGAGTGGATTAGCTCCAAATCCTCCAGCATGAGGAGGGGACAGGGCAGAAGGAGCCAACCCCCCTCGGACCACTTCTCACAGGCTGGACTGGGATAGATAGACAGCAGGCTGGTACCGCAACTCTTTCAGTGCCCATTGGAGTACAGTTCACAGCAGGAGAAGGAAAGCTGAGCTCAAATCTCAAAAAACAGAGTTTAAAGAGTTTAAAAAGGCCAGAAAAAAAAGTCATTATAGGACTTGAGAAGATCAGTGGGTCAGAGGTGCCATCAGAACTTCTTGAAGTGTCCCATACTACCCAGATATGGCCCAGAAGTCCAGTTAGTAAATAAAGTAGATGAATTAATTATGCACAAATGGCACAAATGAAGGGCTTTCTGCTGCTGTTTAGTCAAACTATAAGCCAGTATAAAACTACAGCACCCGGCTGTACCACTTTGACATCTTCACAGGTCCATTATGGTCCTAATGGACCAACACAGGCTGGGGACTAAAAAACCCCAAGCAAAGATTTACCCAAAACCAGTAAACAACCATGCTTTCCCCACTCCTAGCTTCATTCCCAGTGACAGTATAATCAGCTTGGCCAGTTCTGACAGCACTGAGCTACTGAACCTCTGAACATGCAGCCTAAGGGCAGTAATGCTGGAGGAGCTGTGCATGAGCTGAAGGGCACAATGCCCAATGCCAAGTGTAGGCCTATGGGGTATGAAACCAGCATTGGGCTCTGGAGTAATGGTGCTCAACCCAGGTCATCCAGCACCTCTGAGATGAGCTCCAGGTGTGTTTGTGATCTAGAACCAACCATCCAACATCGGCACTTGACCTGACTAATGCTCCTGTGGCTGAATGCAATCAAATCCCCACAGCAATGTTCTCAGCCTTCTCAGAAATGCTGAATGAGCAGGTGTCTACAACCTTTGACATTTGGAGTAGGTTTCCCAGACCATCCATTCATCCATCCATCCATCCATCCATCCATATTTACCAACAGCACTTCTAGCTTCATCCTCAGTACCAGTAGAAGCAACATGGCCAGCACTGAACCACTGACTACTGAACTGCAGCCAGCTAATGCAACATCTCCAGAGGAACCAACAGTCTAGCACAGACCCCCCACCACCACCACCACCACAAACTTGGAAAAGTAAAGGCAGCTTACACTGAAAAGTGCCCGGAATCCCAACCATGCTCCGAGGCGGACTTCGGTCACCAAAGCTGGTTAAAACACGACTTCTGGCCACGTCGTGAGGAGCTATTGGACCTGGACTCCAAGCAGTGCGGCTGCTCCTGCCTCTGAGGGGACGCGTTTGGTACTGAAGTGAAGGAGAGCGCAGCGCAGAGCAGCGGCAGCAGCAGCTCCACCAGCCCGCCCTCAGCAGCCCTCCAGGGGCGGGGCTTACAGTGAGTGACAGGACGCTGAAGCGCTGGGGTGCCTCTCATGAACGTGGAGGAAAGCTGCCGGCTGCCCCCTCGACTAACTACCTTCCAACATCAGTGACGATCTGAGCCAGCGCCTGACACCACGTGTGGCAAGTCAGCTCGTAATTAGAGAGATCCGGGAACACCTGTTCCCAATTAGGCTTGAGGAATACGCAGGCAAATCAGCACGAGTCACGCGTTTATGGCCACATACACGATATGTCCAGATGTTTGTGGACAGCCCTTCTAATGAAAGCATTCAGCTACTTGAGGCTGCACCCCTTGCTGACACAAACGCACACAGCCAGTCTAGTCCCTGTAGAGAAGTGTTGCCAGTACAATAGGACTTTCTGGAGCAGATAAACATGAACCTATTGGCTCCATGCTGCTGCCTAATGCCAAGTGAAGGCTAGAGGGGTATAAAGACCCCCCCAGCATTGAGCTGTGGAGCAGTGGAAGAACTGTGTTCCATCCAATACGTTTGGGATGGGTTGGGGATGAGGTGAGGTGGGGATTATCCAAAATCCTGACCTCACTAACGCTCTTGTCACTGAATGCAATCAAATCCTCACAGCAATGCTTCTCCAAAATCTTGTAGAAAGACTTCTTCCCAGGACAGTAGAGACTGTGTTACTCCAACACAAGCAGGACAAACCTTTTTTTTTTAATACCCTTCATTTCGGAAGAAGCTATGAAAGAGCAGATGTCCCAATACTTTTGTCAAAGTATAGTATTGAATATGAAACAATTATCTTGAACTTTTCACATATGCAGACAAATTAGCTTGAGAAAGGGAGCTCACACTCGGCACGTGACAATGCAAAAACCAGGGAAGCAAAGAGCTATCCATGCAAGGCTAAAAGCTAACTCTAGCTGACCAGCTTTTACCATCTCTTCTCTCCACCGTCCACTCCCTTAAACACAAACTGGACCATCTCAGCTGAAACAAGCTAGAGCTACAGACACACCAGAAAAGAAAGCACCAGATTATCACTGTTTACCAGTAAGAAAAGCCCGACCTGGGCAAGTGAGTTGGGCCAAGGCTAAAGGCTAACCGGCTACAACCTCTTCAGCTAGTTTAACAGCACATTGCACTGAGAGGGCCCGAAGAGAGGATAGCAACACTATCCAGAATAAGATATAAAATAATAGTTAAAAATAATAATAATTACAGTGTTTTTGCTACAGTGTTAAAAAAATATGCTATAATATGAGTAAGTGCTGCAAACCAGCCCATAAAAGCAGAGCTTATCTTTCATTCTGAGGTACAATAACAGGGTGGTAAATAGGCTTATAGAACCGCTGTCATCTGAACATTTTTACCCTAAGCAAAGTCACACAACTTACAATTTACACTCTGCTACTTACAAATAAAACATTAAAACAATAATAAATAAATAAGAACAAATAAAATAATTAAATAAAAAAGGGAGGGACAACGCAACAATAATGCTGACCTTTTTACAAGATATGCACAACTGAATACACACTGTATTTTGGTACCTCGCAATTCCCATTGTGGGGAAATAGGATTGATTTGCTTTTGGCATCAAATCGACCATTATCACCAGTATCAGAGTCGTATTGTTCATGGTGGATATCTGTTGTCCTTTAGTTATACAGCCAGACTCCCTGGGAAAGCTGTCTGAAAGAGATAAGCCTAGTTTAATCTATGAACACATGTCTGAAGTGTGTGTGGTGCGTATCACAAGCCACCTGGAAAGTATTGGCACTGTAGTCCTTTGGTGTGACCATGAAGATAAGTCACCCGAGCCTCTTTTGGATAACTATAGACTGATAAGAGGAAGCAAATGAATCAGCATTAGTCCTTTTTTGTTGGACAGGAGTACACTCCTGTGTTGAGGAGCACAGTCATATCAGTGATGCATTCTATTCTTATAAATGTGTGATTGCTTGGGGCAGCTGTGGCCTGGAGGTTAGAGAAACGGCCTTGTGATTGGAAGCTTGCCACGTTTGGTCCTCTGAACCATTAGAGAATGTCTGAAGTGCCCTTGAGTAAGGCACCTAACGCCCAACTGCTCCCCGTGTGCCACAGCAAAGGCTGCTGACCACTCTTGGGACATGTACCCACCGTCCCTTAGTGTGTGTAGGCGTGTGTTCACTGCACGGATGGGTTATATTTTCTACTATATATGTATGGAAACATATAGGGACTCCAACAGAACAGGTGTCTGTGGGCAGGTTTGTCCATTCATCCAGAAGAGCATTTGTGAGGTCAGGCACTGCAATTGGACAAGAGCGCCTGGCTCACAATCTCATTCTAGTTCATCCCAAAGGTGTTGAGGTTCAGGTCAGGGCTCTGTTTGGGCCAGTCAAACTCACTGATCCATGCCTTTATGGACCTTGCTTTGTGTACTAGGGATACAGGAACAGAAAAGGGCCCACCCTTAAACTATTTCCACTAAGTTGAAAGCATTTTGTCCAAAAATCATCCAAAAGGTTCTGCTGAAGCATTAAGATTTCCCTTCACTGGATCTAAGGGGGCCTCTAGGCCAACCTCTGAAAATTATCCCTCCTCTTCCAAACTTTTCAGTTGGTACAGTGCAGTCAGGCAAGTAACATTGTCCTGGCATTCGTCAAACCCAGACTTCCTCATCAGACCGCCAGATAGAGAAGCTAGATTTGTCACTCCACAAAACAGTGTCCATTGTCCAGAGTCGTCCAGTGCTCTAGAGTCCAGTTTTACACCACTCCATCTGATGCTTGGCATTGTGCTTGGTGATGTAAGGCTTGCATGCAGCTGCTCGACCATGGAAAGTCATGCCACAAAGCTCTGCACCGTTTTTGTGCTGATGTTAAGGTCAGGGGAGGTTTGGGACTCTGCAGTTATTGAGTCAGCAGAGTGTTGGCAACAAATGTTTGTAAAGGCAGACTTCATTACAAGGGTGCTTGATTTTATACACCTGGATCCTACTATATATATATATATATATATATATATATATATATATATATATAGAGAGAGAGAGAGAGATAGAGAGAGAGATAGATATATAGAGACAGCTATGTAGAGAGACAGAGACATGCACACAGGGACAGAAACGGACAGTCAGATAAATAAATAGTGGCAGGATCAGTATAGCTGCTTGAATTACAGTGGCCCATTGTGTTATTAAGGGCAGGACAACCAGCTGATCCCACATAGATTATTCCTCTCTTCTAACAGGATATATGGATGCTGAGTGTTCTCTCAGTCCCCTCTCTCTCTCTCCTCCCCCTCTCTTTCTCCCTCCCCTGCTCCGCAGCCCACGCAAACACATGCCGCTCGTTCTTTCCCTGTCCACCCTGCGAGCCGGCCACCTGCTCCAGAACATGCTGCACAGCTGCCAGCCTGCAACAACAAATTAACACCAGTGTGAATGAGGGAGAGAGGGAGGAGAGAGGGGAGAGGGAGGAGGAGGGAGAAATATCTTCCTCGTGGATGCTGTTTGTTCTGTGGGCCTATTTAATACAGATAGTGTAGATCAATACAGAACACAGTACTGTAAATGTTGATATATCTATAATGCTCTGCCCGTTACAGTCATACTAGAGTACATTTGATTGATAGATAGATAGATAGATAGATAGATAGACAGAGAGATGGACAGACATATAGACAGACAGACAGATGACAGACAGAGAGATAGATAGACAGAGAGATGGACAGACAGATATATAGATAGATATATAGATAGATAGACAGGCAGATGGACAGACAGATAGATAGATAGATAGATAGATAGATAGATAGATAGATAGATAGATGGACAGATGGACAGACAGATATATATATATATATAGATAGATAGATAGATAGATAGACAGACAGACAGACAGATAGATAGATAGATAGATAGATAGATAGATAGATAGACAGAGAGATGGACAGACAGACAGATAGATAGATAGATAGATAGATAGATAGATAGATAGATAGATAGATAGACAGAGAGATAGATAGATAGATAGATAGATAGATAGATAGACAGAGAGATGGACAGACAGATAGATAGATAGATAGATAGATAGATAGATAGATAGATAGATAGATAGATAGATAGATAGATAGATAGACAGATAGATAGATAGATAGACAGATAGATAGATAGACAGACAGACAGACAGACAGACAGACAGACAGATAGACAGACAGACATATAGATAGATAGATAGATAGACAGACAGACAGACAGACAGACAGACAGATAGATAGACAGACAGACAGACAGACAGATAGATAGATAGATAGATAGATAGATAGATAGATAGATAGATAGATAGATAGATAGACAGAGAGATGGACAGACAGAGAGATGGACAGACATTATATATATATATATATATATATATATATAGAGAGAGAGAGAGAGAGAGAGGTATATAGGTACTGATTAATACTGATTAAACCAACTGTTATCAATCTTCTGTAAGACCTAACAGTGTCTGAACCGTTGCACGTGCAGGGGCCTTGGCGGAGGCGTTGGCCTGAGCATTAGGATTCTTCACTCTATGAATATAACATACATGTCACTCGGGACGCCTTTTGTGATGATAATTTGCAACGGACAAATTAAAGCGAGGGTCTGCCAGAGAGAGCGAGTGTTACATTAACAAAGAGGGCCATGAATTAGACGAAGCGACAGAAGTCACCCTGCTGATCTGACTCGTGGCAGCGTGTGTGTGTGTGAGTGTGTGTTTATTTGACAGCTGGGGTTGCCTCTCTGAGTGTGCCAGTCTTTTGTCACTGGTCTTTTTAGAGCACCAGCAGGTCTGTCACTGAGCAACAGCTTGAGTGTGACCCAGGCATGCACCACACACACACACACACACACACACACGTTCTGAGTGGCCTGACTGTGCCTGTACTGTTTCTCCTTCATAACAATGCCAAAAGACCACCCTCCAACCTCCCCCATCCTCATCTCTGGTCATCTTGCTCTCCTGCTGTTCACATTAGCCCCAGCTCCTCAGCGCGTGTCTGGATGTGTGTCCATGTGTCCGTGTGTGTGTGTGTGTGTGTGTCTGAGTGTACCTGCTGTTCTCCTGAGCGCTTCAGTATGAAGCAAAAGGCTGGGGTCAACAGGGTCAGCCGGCAGACGCCTGGTTAAACCTCCAGAGTAAAGCCATCTACACACACACACACACACACACATGCCATGCCCAGACAGAAAAACAGAAAGATTATATATGGCCAGATGGAAACTGAAGATGGCTTATCATCTGCTAATGTAATGCAGGCCTCCTCTTCATCAATCATACATATACATACATTTACATTTATATGAGGTCAGTCGTGTATTAAAAACTGTAGAGCAGAAATGGGGGAGGGTGAGTTTCAGATATTTATTCAAACAAACTATTGTGTCTAAAAACTAATGTTTAGAAATCTATTACTACTACTATCTATCTACTACTACTACTACTACTGCTACTACTACTACTAATAACAATTATAATAATAATAAATAATGAAAATAACAGTATTATAGTATATATTATGATTATATATATATAAATGACAATAAAATCAGTAATACTACTAATAATACAAAATAATATGTAATAATAATGAACTTTGATAATAATGATCTTTTCTCGGTTTCTTCTTGTTCTTTCTATTATTATTATTTAAACATACAGTATATAGTTCTATATATAGTATAGTAGTAATTATAAAAAAAATCAATTACCTATGAAAATATATTTATTGATTATATTCTATTATTTATTTATTTTTGGTAAATGATAAATATACGGAAGGCCACTTGATAAATTATATTAACAAAAGTATTGGAACACCAATACCACACGGAGTGACTATCTCTACGGCCCAGTAACGGATTTACACCAGACAAGCAAGTTAGTGAGGTCAGGATGTTGGATGATCACCACCCCACTTCATCTTCCAACTCCCAAATGCATCCCAAAAGTACTGGATAGACCACCATCACCATCATTCCTCAGTTTTTTCACTGCTCCACAGCTCACCTCTGGGGGGCTTTATACCTCTCTAGCCCACGCCTGGCATTAGGCAGCATGGTGCCAATAGGTTTGTGTTTATCTGCTCCAGAGAGTCCTATTCTATTGGCAAGCTGCGTGTGTGAGTTTGTGTGCATTCACACATCTGTGTCAGCAATAGGTGCATTCATTTGAAGGGGTGTCCACAAATATTTAGACATGTAGTGTATGTTGCAGCATGCTGTATGTTGTATAAACTGACATGTATAAACCAAGAGTCCTTTTCCAGTGCGCTGTGTATGTGCTGCAGTGGCAGACTAGGCTGCTGCATGATAAGAGTGAGTGCGTAGCTAAATATGCAAATATCAGACATATTGATCCTGTTCCATATGGACACTCAGCAGAAGTCTGGATTACAATATGAGTCCAACTGGCTATTGTCTTTGGGGAGTTAAGCACAAAGCTCGGTGTGTGTGTGTGTGTTAAACAACCATATAAGACTGTCATTAGGTCAAATAAAACTAATCCTAGACTGTTCATGCAATTGATTTATTTGACTTTCTCAGATTTCTGAATCAAGAATTTCCACATGGATACAGAGAACATGATTAACCCCTTAAAAAGTCTGTGGACCGCCGGCAGGGCAAACTTCTGTTACCAAAGAATAACGTTTCTGCGTTAGGTGATTAAATCAAGTGAATTCAATGCATTTTGTGTGTGTGTGTTTTTTTTTTGGAGCAATTCATTAGCAACACCTGTTCATTCAATCAGTTATGCAACCATGAGTAATCCTAGAACTGCTGATCTACTGGGATTTTCAGCCCAACAGTCTCTAGAGTTACTCAGAATTGTTCAATAAAGGAAAAACCTCCAGTTAGCGGCGGTTCTGCAGACAGAAACACCTTATTGATGAGAGAGGTCAACGAGAATAGGGAGACTGGTTGGAGCTGGCAGGAAGGCTGCAGTAACGCAGATAACCACTCTGTGTGATTATGGTGAGCAGAAAAGCATCTCCGAATGAACAGCGCATCCAATCTTGAGGGCGGCTGGACTACAACAGCAGAAGCAGACCACATTGGGGTCTGTTTCTATCAGCCAAGAACAGAAAGCTGAGGCTGCAGCGGTGCAGAGGCTTACCAACACTGGACCGGTGAAGACAGGAGAAACGTAGCGTGGTCTGATGAATCTTGATTTTAACTGAGGCTCACAGATGGTAGGGTCACATTTAGGCCAGGACCACATCATCAACACCACAGTCCAGGCAGAGGTGACGGTGGTGTGATGGTGTGGGGTTTGTGTTTTTTTGGCACACTTTGGTTCGTTATTACCAATTCGCTCATTGCTTGAACACCACAGCCTTTTTGAGTATTGTTGCTGACCGTCTGCATCCCTTTATGGCCACAGTTTAGCTTTCTCATCTTCTAACAGCTACATCCAGCACTATGATGCACCACGTCACAAAACAAAGTCGCACAAACTAATTTCCTGAGTTCAGTGTTCCTCAGAGGCCTTCCCAGGCACCCTATCTGAATCCAGGAGAGCACACTCTGGCATGTAGTAGAATGGGAGATTATTAGTTACATTATTAGTGTGTGAGTGTTTAGTAAGTGGACCTAAATACTGCTTTATTAACCACCTAATTAATTTCCACCTCAATTTGAGTCATTTTCAATTCTCTACCAGTAGCTAGGGCTCCACCAGTGCTGAACAAAGGTGTCAGAAGTATTCACATACATTACTCAGGTAGAAGTGTAGTGTTCTATAGAAGTTGAAGTATCAACTTAAGCTTTTTACTCCAGTAAAAGTATAAAAGTACTGGTTTCAGAACTACTTCAAGTAGAAAAGTAAAAGTAATGGAAGGAAAACAAAGGCTGAAAGCTTAGGCCGCACCACAGGGGCCTATAGTCCACTACCCCACCTCCCCAAAACAACATTTTTCTGACAGTCATGATGACTATAATGTTCTATTAAAATGTTCATGTTGAAATATTTTGGGATGCACTAAGCTTCCTGTTTCTAGGCTATGTTCGTCTGCTGTGTGCTTGCTGGAGGGTGACGTGACGTGTGCAGGTGTGATGGATCGCCTACAAACCAATAGGGTGTCAGAATAGTAGATGTTTATGCGTCTCTTCCAACCACAGTCAAATTCACTCTTTTAGGAATGGCGCGATTTATCGTTTTTTGGGGTTTTTTGAACGATGATGAGCCAGAATGAAAACAAACGGAAATGAAATAGGAGTAATGAGGCTATGTTTAAAATATAAGGAGTAGAACGTACAGATCACTGGGTGAAAATGTAAGGAGTAGAAGTTAAAAGTCGGCTAAAAAATAATTACTGTAGTATAGATTACTAATATTTCCTAGTATTTGTACTTTGTTACTTGACACTAACGCACTAACGCAGCACGACTGGACAGCTGAACGCTCTTGGAGGAGAGCACCAACTGCCAGTTCTGTTACATCAGCTAACAGATGCCCCTACTGCCCAGGGGGCGCATATACCCAGCCAAAGACAGCTAGACCAAAGATTCTATCTGGGATTCCCGTCCCGAGTATGGCTGCAGCCCATGTATTCTTATCATTCATATGTTGCTGCAGCTGAGTTTAGTCTAGCCATGTGGTTCATTTTATGTGTTTTAAGCAGCATTAAAGTGTGATTTTTAACATTAAATATAATCTGTGCTGTATAATATTATTTATATACCCAACTACTGTAATGACAATAAAGAATCTCAACAAAGTTAATCATAGTAAGCCATCCAAGTAGAGTTTAAAAAAGCACATTTTGAGTACAAGCACCAACAATTTCCCTGTGCGTGGTGAAAGGACCACAGTTATCATCAGCTAATTACAATAAATAACAATAAATAACAATAAATAAATACATACATACTAGCATATATACCCTTTTGAGACCTTGCATCCTTATATAGGGACCTTACATTTCTGCTTCTCTGACCCTTAGGCCTCAAATGAGGACATTGTTTTTTGCAGAAATGACTTCCAGTACAAAGACTGACTTTAGTTTTTATACTTGTTAGGTCCTACCAGTCCCAAACAGGAGAAATAAAAAATGCACACCAAGAAAAAGTCCGGCTCTCAGTCTCCTGGGTCTTTTTTAGGACAAGAGGAAAAGAGCTCTGTCAACTCTTTACCACCAGATGGAGACAGAGAACAGCAGAGACAAAGAAATAGACAACTGCACAGACGTCTGTCAGTCTGTTCCTGGAGGGTCAGCATACTAAATGCCTTAAATGTTATTGTAACACATAGAGAACTGCAGTCCAACTTTTTAGTTCCCCTAGGACACAGGACAACTGCTTTGTAATTAAGTAAAATGTACACTGTGTGTAATTACATTGTATCCATCACTGAAAATAAATAAAATTAATAAATAAATAAATAATAAAACTGAACAAAACTACACAACAAAAACAATCCAAACAAAACAAAAAAATAAAAAAAAAACCTGAAATAATTGAATTTATTGACCTAGAACCATATGCCCCAAACTGTTGGTTAAGGGGTGTCAAAAGCAAATGTTTGTGGTGGTCCGAGGACCAAACAGACAAAACCATATAAAAATAAATATGTTTTTAATTGTTTCTAAAAATATATATTAATGATATTACACTATTACAACTGGGTAATGTACCACAGCAAAACAGGGTTTACAGTAATAACTCAAAACTGAATGAAAACCCCTAGACAGTCCTAATAAAATCCCCAAAAGGGAATCCAGTTGAACCCAAGAATAAATGTCTCTGTCTGGTCAACCTACCACAACCTAATGCTGATGACTAAGCTGAAAGCTATGGGCCGGCATCTATCAGTATAGCTGTATCAGCAGTGTCTAATTAACATCTTGTTGTTGAGCTCAGATGACCGTGACAGGCTCCACTCTGGTGGCCCCAACATCTTAAAGAGGAGCACAACAGGTTCTTATCTTATGTCACCGTGTCCTTCTCAGGCAACAATCAGTCTCCATATGTCAGAGAATCTTTCAGCATCTCTGAAAAGGGATGGAAAATGGTCTCCTGGCCTGTATGCGACTTGGCGCTGTGTAGAACAGGCGTGTGTAGGCCACACTGAGGAGAGATTAGTAGTTCAGTATAATATTAAAAAAAGAGTTTGTTCTTTAATGGACTGAGGGAGTGGCGTTAGAGTGGCTTTCTGGCAAATACGAATATGTGGAGTGGAGCTGCCCAAAGTGAGGCCTGTGGGCCAAAGTTAGCCCATGAGGATGTTTGATTTGGCCTGTAGGCAGCTGCAATCCAGGGCAGCCCCAATCCAGTTATTCTTACTGAGATGAAATATAGGCCACATCGGTCCAGGCTCAGGTAGTCCAACCACAGGTGGGTCGTTCCACTATACTGTTAAAAGAATAAGATCCTTGAGGACGTTTTGGAGGTTCTTCATTTTGAAACTGTGGATGAATCTCTTAACCTTCAAGGAAGCTCTTTCTTCTAATAAATCTTTTCTGGAAGGTTCCTCAAAGCACATTAAGAGGTTCTTCTGCTTTTGTTGGAGTAACTGTCTAGGAAAGGCTTTCTACTAGATGGTTTGATGGCTTTTAGTGACGAAAGTGTCAGTGAAGTCAGGATACCGGGTGGTCACTACCCCACCCCATCCCACCTGTGTGGTCAGTACCCCATATATACAAATATATAAATCCACTTTAAGGCCAATCACAGTTACTAAACCCCTTATTCCTACTAAAAATGACTACAATAGAATAAATGTCCAAATGTTTGTGGACACCCCTTTTAATAAATTCATTCAATTACTAGGTTGCTTCCATTGCTGACACATATGTGCGAATGCAAGCACACATACAGCTTGTCTAGTTCCTGTAAAGAAGTACTGCCAATAGAATAAGACTCTCTGGAGCAGATAAACATGAACCTGTAGGCACCATGCTGCCTAATGCCAGGCCTGGGCAAGCCTAGACGGATATAAAGCCCCTGCAACATTGAGCTGGGGAGCAGTGGATCTGTGTTCTCTGGAATGAGGGTTGATGCCCCATCCAGTACTTTTGGGATGAGTTAGGGAGTTGGAGATGAAGTGGGGTCCTGACCTCAGTAACTAATCTGTTGAATGCAATCAATTTGTCACAGCAATGCTCCGAAATCTAGTAGAAAGTCTTCTTCCTTGAACAGTAGAGACAGTTACTCCAACAAAAACAGGATAAACTCTTTTATATTCCCTTTGATTTTGGAAGAAACGGTGAATGAGCAGGTGTCCCAATATTTCTGTCCATTTAGTATATCTAGTCATATATTTTAAAGCAAGTACTTTAACTCAAATGTTACATGGATTATTTAATTTTTAAGCCCGGCATGCTTTTGGTCATCTTCTCATGTTCCCATAGCAACGCCATCTGTGAAGTTTGTCTTGTTGAAATGAGTTATGTTTTGCATCATGGACTGGTAGACATAGCTCCTCCATCTGTTACAGTTAACCCTGCCTATGGGGTGCAATAATGTTAAGAAAGTCAAAAGTGCCAAACAGTGTTCAGCTGCTGTTCAGCAAGCCTGCTATCTCAGTGTCCAGCTCAGCCAGCTATAGAGACTTCAGTAGGGCCTGGTGGGGTTAGCTTTTAGCCCAGCACAAGGATAGCCCCCTCCAGTCGTCACACGGATGCATGCGGCGGCGCTAACTACGGTCGGCCCTTCTCTGAGTAGGTTCAGTAAGGCATTAAGGTTCGGTTTAGCCTTTAGCCTCTCAGTCTTGCTTTCATATCTTCCTGAATTAGCCTGAATTAGTCCGGGGGGTTCGGAATTGGCCTGTTTTCCAGTTCTGTAGATGCTGGAGTACTTTACTACTAAACACAGGGTAATAAATAATGGTAAACAGCCCTGGCACCAGGGGGAAGACTCAGGGTTTGAAGGTATGCAAGATAAAAAAATAATAAAAATAAAATATGCATATGCAGATATTAAAAATATTGTAATCAGCTGGTCATTTTAATGAATGTATTGTTCAGCCCATGTAAGGGGTTAACAGAGCAGACTCAGTTGATCTCAATTAGGAGATCAACTAGGAGAGAGAGAGAGAGAGAGAGAGAGAGAGAGGAGGGGGTTGTAGCCTATCTCTGGGCATCTCTCTCTCCACCCCCATCTCTTTACGGGACTGCCAGCCCGTGCAGTGGTATTCCAGGAATGCGTGGTGAACATGGCGGCCGCGCTGAAGGCTCCCAAAAGCGGGCTGCTGGAGCTGCGCGTGGCGGTGGAGCGCTGGAGCCGCGTTCTGGCGGCTCTGAGCGGGGACGCGCTCACCGTGAGCCCCGCCGAGGCCAGCGAGGAGGCGGCTAAGAGCAAAGCCCCGGCCGCGGCGCCTCTGAACGGGGAACCGAGCAGCCTGGGCTGCCCAACTGTCCCAGAACACATCAGCAGCGTCAAGCGCACCGTGAGGGTCACCAAGCAGGACGTAGGGGGGCTCGGAATCAGCATTAAAGGTAAGATCCTTCGAAAGCAGCTTAAAATAGCAAGGAGTTTTTTGTTCTGAGTAATAAAGTTATGAGTTATGAGTATCGAAAAAAGGCAGAAGATCATATTTACACTTACAGTAGCGCCAAACAGAGAAGTTTGCAACTTCGACCAGTCTGTAGCTGAAGTCCATAGAAAGGCTGCAAATGAAGTCAGCCTTGGAGACCCAGTCTCAGGAACGCCTTATGAGATGTGTAAGTAGGTGCACATCCAAGACTTAGGGCTGTAATAAAGGCACATAAGGAAAAGTAGGATGTTAGCATGCATGCTTAAAGCTCCTGAAGCTCTGGAAAGGAATTTGAAGGTAACCTGCAAAAAAAAAAAAAAAAAAAAAAAAAAAAAATATATATATATATATATATAAATATATATATATATATATATATATATATATATATAAAATATGATAATATATTATATAATGTTTTATTTAATTAATATTTTATTATTTATACTATATATTTGTTTGTTTTTGCAACATTTGGTCTATTTGTAATGTCTAGATAATGTCTAGATTCATTCAGAGTAGTTTGGTGCAAAAGAAAAAAAAACAGATAGGAACCAAGGGTTCTGATGTCTTCAGCACAAATTTCCCCACTGCGGGACCAATAATTTCCCCACTGCGGGACTAATAAAGGACTATCTTATCTTAAATCTAGCCATTTTACTTGCTATCCGAATCCATCAGGGAACCATCATCAGTATACGTAATGTTACGTGAAGATGGTGGTAAAATAGTGGGAAAACTGGAAAACTTTAAGCTTTCCTTAGGACTAGGCCTCAGTGCCCTGTGCGTAGCTCAGTGCACCCCTGAATGGAAACTTAAAAAAATAAAAATAATAAAATAAAACTTGTTTTAGGCCAAATAGAAATGTTTTAGGTCCAAACTTTCTCTTAAAACTGTTGCGAAACAGTGTCTTAGGTATCTCACGTTGTGTTTGTAACCATTATGTGCAAAATATGCAGTGAGGGAGCTTCAAGAAGGAGGCTTTTTCAGAGGCTTGTCTGATTCCTTTCAGCAGAACTATGAGCTATTCCTTTCTCTAGAACTAGCATTCCTCCCCAAACCACTCTGAATGACTTTGCTGAAAACTGTTACCACTTCCGAACCCCTTTCAGTCTCCATAACACAAACTCTTTGGCTAGTAGAATGCTTAAACTGGGTTAGGTCTGCTTTGGTTTGAGTTAAAAGATCCTTAATGTAGTCAAAGGTGGTGTTCATGGAGTGATATACACTCAAACAAGCAGCAGAATGGTCTCCAGGTAGGATAGGACTGCATGGCCTGTCTGCAGTCCGTGTTTGCAGTCGCCCACCGTTTTGAAAAGGACTGCTCTTACATGGAAAGGTCATCCACAGGGCTTTACCAGTGTTGCCCCACTGGTAGATGTTTGTTAATCAGCAGGGCTTAGCTCATAGACTACAGACCATAGCTCACTGATTTACACTGACACCTGGAATGCGCTTTGATACAACCTAAAATGAGTAGCAAGGACAATAGCTGAATTAATGGCATGTCATGCTAGCAGTAGGGGTTTAGTAGTAGGAATATGTTCCAAGAAGGGTTTGCTTGCTTGTGGGCCTGCCCTTCTGCCCCTCTCTCTGCCTGAGCACATGCACACATGCAGAGGAAAGAGCTGACTCCAGGCCACTGAAGACTGAGGAGAACGCTTAGGCTGCATTAGAGGCATTCAGAACTTTGTGATCTTGCTTGAAACACTAGTAACATTTTCCACTGGGATTATTATATATTTGCTTCAGTTCTGGTAATTAACGTTAATGCCTCTGAGCCGCTGAGAACAGGCTGGATAGCGTGTATTTGCGTCTGTGGCAAAGGGAACTAACTTAAGGGTTACGAGGAGGATTGTGGCTGTGTGTGTGTGTGTGTATGGGGGGGATGGGGGGTGGGTGGTTGTTGCACCCCAATGCCAACAGCTGACTGGAGAATTACCCATAATGCCCAGCGTGGCCATTGGCTTAACATGAAAGCTGTGGAACGAGAGCAAGGAGGAGCGGGGAGATTGGTGCTGTTTATTTTAGGGTGAGAGAGAGAGAGAGAGAGAGAGAGAGAGAGAGAGAGAGAGACGACCTTGCATTGAGTCCAGAGTGCAGTTGTATATCTATATTTACTGTAGCGAGACTCGTGCGAGACTTTGGATTGGCAGCTGGCAAAGCCCAAATGTGTCCTATCCCCCTCAGAAAAAGTACATTTCTCTAGGGTTGGGTCAATATAGCTTAAATACAATATCATGATACTTTAGGAAAATCGTCACACAGGATGTCCCATGATATTCGTTTACTCTGACATGTAATAAGCTGGAACTGATCAGAGAAATAGTTATATGTTTAAAAATATCAAATGAGATAATTACGATAATTACTTTTAAAGCCCAAACTGGACTAATTATGTAATAATTATGTAATTGGTCAGTGTTCTTTAAAGCTGCCAAAGATAAATGCATTTATTGAGGTTCTCTAATGTATAAATATGAATTATCTGACTATGGCTGAGGTTGAAAAATGCTTACATCCATTTTTACAAGCCTATTTACCACCCTGTTATTTTGCCTCAGAATGAAACACTCCATGATTTCCACAGATGGTTTGTGAGAAAAAAAAAAAGTTAAGCTCAGCTATTATAGTCTGGTTTGCCGCATCAGCATTGCTCGCCGAAGCTGAATACCATATACCATAGCATAGTTTTAATACTGTGTAAAAACACTGTAATTATGCCACAATTAGTCTTATTGGATAGTGTTGCTGTCTTCTTGGTGTCCTCGTGAAGTGTGATTAGCAAGCTGAAGAGATTGTAGCCAGTTAGCTTTTAGCCTTGCCTCCACTCGATTCCATGTTTTTGGCCTTTTCAAGTCATACTCCCTTCTGATATGCTTTTAGCGCCAGTTCGGTTCAGCTAAGGTAATCCAGTGTTTTTGCGAGGCAGTGGACGATGGTGAGAGGAGAGGATGCAAGATGATTTTGCTTCGTCACATGACGAATTTGAGCTCCTCTTCTGCAGACACTGGCGCGGGAAAAGCTGTGATCACCAGGTCTGGTTCACGTAGTAACCCATATTCCTGTAACTAGCTGTCTGGAGTCTGGAGGTGATCAGCTGCTCTCCAGAATCAGCAACACCATATTTTCCTTAAGTCTCCATCGGGTTTTAGCGTTTTGCCAGCTTTGGGGGCTTTAAAGTTTGGGGGCGTAAATATAAGGAATTAAGACTGTTACGGAACAGTTTGGGGGGTTGGGTATTGGCTCATTTTACATCTCTGGTTTGGTTCTGCTGGGTTTTCTTTTGAATGACAATACAACAGTGTTTGAGGTTCCTGGCTTGTCACTTTACTGTACTGAACTCTTATTATTCAACTATGCCAAGGTAAATACAGTTTAACATTGTAGGACTCTATCTACACCATTCCCAGAAACGCATGTTGGGACATACTGTTACGCAATCTCCCACAGTAATGATGAATATTGCCCAGCATAAAGTGTACTTAGGTCTAATTAGGTCTATCTCCAGTATCTTAGTTAGGGGCCATAATTGTACCATATTTATAATTTTTCATAAAGTGTATGAGTCCCATCTTGACTCTAGGCTTTTTTGTAATTCTATTTGTTAATGCTAAGCTATGAAAATGACCAAATGTGTACCATTCCCCTGGACAAATGAGTAGTGTACATTTAGAACTCATTTAAGATACGCAGTTGGACCTTACGGGCAGTTTTGTACTTTTTGAATAGAATTACATTCTTTGTACATCATTTTATATCCCTGAGGGACCAAAATGTACCAGTGAAGAAAGACTTGAATGATCTTGGTTCCTTGGATCAGATATATTTTCCACTGAGAACTCTTTCCATCGGGTTACAGACATTCGCCACTTCCCAGAAGCCAAAAGCAACAGTGACTGGGGACAGTTGTTATTTAAAGTATTAAAAATGTGGTCTGTTTTCCAGGGAGTGGTTGAGTAGACGCTCAGCGCTTTATTTTAGTATTCACTTCTTACTAGGCAGAACCAGAGCAGATGAAAAATAATATAATTGCCTCCGAGGTGTCACTTATTTAGTCAAATCCTGAGTGAACCTGTCTCCTGGTTTCCCCTGACCACAGATTCTTAATTTGAAATTTCACACACATGCAAATTGATTCAACTCTCTTAGGCGTACACACTGATATTCCTCTGCATACATTTGGTTTAAAGTCAGCGTGATTTAGAAAATCAGACCACACTTTCCTTCAGTGCTGTGATGTGTTGCTGAATGAAACACGGACACTGGTTACACCTGGTCTCCGTCTTGAGTACCATGATTATATCTGGGTAAGGCCAAACCACATAAAAATGCAAGTGTAAACACACCCAAGACCCATTTAAAGGTGCACGTATTTGTCACTGTACACTGTACAGCGAAATGTGTCCTCCGCATTTAACCCATCTGGTAGTGGACACACACTCACACACACACACACACACACACACACACACACACACACACACACACACACACCCAGAGCGGTGGGCAGCCAACTCCAGCGCCCGGGGAGCAGAGAGGGCCTTGGGCCTTGCTCAAGGACCCAACAGTGGCAGCTTGCCGAGCCCGGGAATCGAACCCACAACCCTGTTATCGATATCCCGGCGCTCTAACCGCTGAGCCACCACTGCCCCTTATTGAAACCACATAGATGCATTTCAGCCACGGTATAGCAGTGTAAACGCATCTGTCTCTCCAAGACACATTCACCAACCAAAACTCATCTAAGTAAGCCTGAAACATCAGTATTAACTGCAGCACAACCAACAGATTTGCATATTCCATCTCACACAGTGATCGGATTTCACTCTGACTAACCAGAGATGCGTTTGACAACTGAGTATAAATGTGGCTAAAATCTTCTTAGGGTGCTTTCCAGATGCTAGTCACATGAAGTGACCAGGTGTAAATGGGGTCACAGTGTCAGGGAGGGTCTTGGAATTAGCTCAGCTCTTTTACTGAATGATGGGTGGGAGTGGTGAGAGTGGGAGGTAAAAGATATTATTGGTTAATATTATTGTGCCACACTTTCTGGTCGGTAGACGGCATAGAGGTGGCAAGTCATATTGTGATGGAGCCTTATTGAAAAACAATCATTTTGTCTTTTAAATGATATATTGAATCCATTTTGTTGAATTTAATTTATTTACATTCTACATTTACGGCATTTAGCTGATGCTCTTATCCAGAGCGACTTACAAGGTTACATGTATTACAGAGGTGGGCCAATGTAGTGTTAGGAGTTATGCCCAAGGACTCTTATTGTTGTACGCAGCATAGTCACCCAGACCAGGAATCGAACCCCAGTCTCCCACGGGGCTCATTGGCAGGTAGTGGTGTTACTTAGTAGTGTTGTGCCACACCAACCACCTACACCATAAAATGCCTAGGGCTTCCAATGGGGTAAAAAGTGTTATTACAAACCTTTATTACCAAAGAATAGCCCCAGCAGTTTGTACAGAAGGCCCTGTAGTTACTAAGTAATACATCTTAGTGTGTAATAAGCCTTTGTGCGTTAAGGGGTTCATTGTTTTTATGACAATAAAATGAATAGAAACTTCTGACAAAATGAAGATTCAGAACTGTTGAAAGTGCAGTTGTGTTTGTAAGTGTTTTTCTCTTAGATACTTGAACTAAATTGATTAAAATTGATGAAAAATAGTGCATCCAGTATTTCTTGTGGAATTAAGTAGTATATCTAATTTCAGACACATAAATGTATAGAAAACTTTAACAATAATATGTATAATATTAGCAGTATCGGATTGGTATAGTATACCAATAATAGAGCCAAGAAATCTCTACCTTCTCTCCCTCCCTCTCTCAGCCAGTGTATTAAATGCCAAACCATTTCCGTCTTATTACATGTATAAAAGACTTGCGTGACCCCATTCTTCTCCCCAAAGGTCAAATTGCTTTAGAGAACGCTTTGTGCCGAAGTGTGGCAGGATCTCATTGCTGTAAATTTAAATGTACACAAACAGATTAATACGAAAAGCTGTCAGCAGTAACATTCAATGTAGGAAATTACCTTCACTACCTTCAAGTTTCTAGAAACTGTGTGAGATGTCATTGCTGTATCGGAACTGGTGTGTCAACACTTATTTGCAATGATTGTATGACTAGTTGTACCATTTAACTGGACTGAAGTATTATTTTGGGGGAGTTGTACTTTACAATTGATTTACAATTATTTCAATTTATTTCAATTTATATACAATGATTTCAAATGTATTTATTAATACAGCGCTTTAAAACTACCACAAAGTAGCTTTACAGAGATCCAAGCCTCTTTTGAGCAAGAACTCCTTTTAAATAATGATAATCTGTACACCATTCCCAGAAAAGCATGTTGAGACATATTGTTACGCAATCTTCCACAGTAATGATGAATACTGTATTATTGCCCAGCATAAAGTGAATTTAGGTTCAAGAGTGCATCTCCAGTCACAAAGTAGCTTTACAAAGATCTGAGCCTCTTTTGAGCAAGCCAAGGTCGACAGTGGCAAAGAAAAACTCCCTCAGAAGAACCCACCTTTCTCAGGCTGACACAGGATAGCACTACAGCTAACAGAAGAACAAGAGTACAATTGAGGAAACATACTAAAATAAGAGCTGTGGAAAATGAGAAATCAAGCCATAAATGTAAGCGAAATGTGAGTCAAATGTAAAAGTCCATGCAGGTAAACAGTCATATGAACAGCTATGCTGGTCAATGTGAGGATCCGGAGCAGGACAGCATTGCAGCAATCAGAAGGGTAGTGGAGAGCCAGGTCTGGCAGTACCGGGACAGAACAATCGGAACAGAACATCTAATCACATGGAAAAGATCAGAAAACTGAAAGGAAGGAAAAATAAAGAATCACAGCAAAATTGGGGGGTTTATATAACGGGACAAGGCTGGTCCAGAGGGTAGACAGGCACCAGCACCCACCCTTTACCTGAGCATTATTTTATTTAACTCAATATCAAAGAGAAAATGTTATTCCTTACATGTCATTTAGACCTTCAGAGTAATCATTACACTGCCTTGTGCAATAGTACGCAAAAGTCACAGTTTGGTTTGGGCTTTACAAGACTAAACCACTGCAGTTACCATAATACCCTGCCAATCCTACTGCTTACAGCTTAAGGTTTCTGGGTGGCATGTGTGCCTGTGAAATGATCATATTTCCCCTAAATAGTATATACCATGTATTTTCTGTGTGACATACCAAGAACCTTGACCCCCCTACCATTTGACATTTTGGTAACTATTTTAAAGACATATAATTTTAATATTAATATTTACATATAGGCACAGTTGCAAAAATGTAGAAAAGAATGATTGACTAACATTTTTAAATTAATTAACTGTTTTTATAGTCATACAATTATAATAAAATATATGACTACAGAAAAATGTCGAATATGGAGGCATATTTTTTATGAGTGCACATACTGTTACACCCCTACTGGTTGCAAATCTTGATATATTCTGCCAGTCAAATATTTACAGATATAAAGTTGGTTCAGTGTCTCTGTTTTTAAAAGCCCCATATCCTGCATTTTTCTATAGTTATATTTTTGACTATATAAAAATTGTATGACTGTCATAATAGTTAGTCAATAATTCGTTTCTACAGGACCATTTATTAAACAAACTGTTTTATTGTTATTGAGCCAATATGTAAATAGTATGATTATAATAATAAATAATATATAGTAGTAACAAACAAGTAAAAAAATAAATAATAATAATTTTAGAAATAATAATAAATAATAATTATTAACATTCATTTATACATGACCATTTATTAAGCAAGCTGATTTGTAGCCATAAGATGTAAGTGATCCTTGTTCTGAGTGGCTTCTGTATTTAGTGCTTCATTTATTAACAGTCAAGGCTAAAACATGCCTCATAACATTAACATAAATGGGCGGGACTAAACTGCTGCAGGCTGAATAGGTGGATATATTGTGTAGTTACCACTCATGGATTGTTTTGAAACCTGAACGATGTTCACAGATTACATCAAATGCTTTTTATTTTTCAGAGAAAATTAAGGAAGATTCATTTCTGATGAAGAACTCCTCTTTATCAAGCAGCAAACAGCACCTTTCACTGTTATTCAGAGGTTCACGCAACATGATTGTAGATAAATGGAGGTGTTGGAGTGGAGGTGTAATGCGCTCAAAATTTCCTAGTTGGCATAGAAATGATTAATAGGTATGATTGGGCGTCCATCAGAACGGTCAGAACTTCCCTATGGTATCTAGGACATTGGCACAGTTTTAGACCTCCTACCAACGCTATTGGTTCCTACCCAACAGTATCTAGGGCAGTGGCAGACCACCCAGCCAGTGTGTTGGAGCAGTCTCATTAAAGGTCAGAGGTTATGAGCAGAAGTAAATTCTGCCCCTCCAGTGGTGTAAAATGTGTCAAATTCTTCTCAGTGTGTTTCCATTCCATTCTTGGTGTGAAATGCTTTAATGTTTTCCTGTCCCCATGAAATTCTTTATGGGGAAAGGCCAAGGTGGTCATTTCCACCCCCTTGCATCACCAGAGGAACATTTAGAACCCGGGAACCCTTGAGACCAATATCGATGGCTACCTAATGTTCATTGAAAATGATCCTTGCTGCTGATTTAGAGAGGCTGTTCCTCCAAAGATATACTGCAGACATAACCTTCATGTACTAAAGAAGATCTATGCGTTATGCCCATGCGTTTTGGACCACACTCTAGCTCAAGGTCGAAGCCAACCATAATTCTCACATCTAAGTGTTCCACATAAATCGCAGCCAGGGAGACGACATCTAATGCAGAAAACTAGATAGTAATAAGAAGCCACAGATACTGAGCATATTTACTGCCAGAAATGACATCTTTGTAAGTGGAGACATCTTTAATCAAGTCTGTATATTTAATATTTTTGTCTAACATTGTTGGTTGAGTAGCGTAAGATTATTCTAATAACGTAAAGATTTTTCAGTGACTTAAAACAAGTCAAATGAATATGATATACAGTAATATGCAGAGGTTCTGGACACCCAGTTATGAAATTGAAAAGCATGTCTCTCAGCAATAAGAGAGTTTCCACTGTAGAAACTCCAGATCTCATTAGAACAGATGCAGGTAAACCTAATTTCAGTAAAAAGGAGCAAGAGCTTCTCATTCTGAAGAAAGTAGTGAGATCTTGTCGGTGAGCTAGTCTGAAGAACAGAGCTCGGTTCCTCCAGGTTTCTCCTGGAAACCCCCCAGTCCAGCCGGCACAGCGTGGAGGATGTGTTCAACTCCATCAGCAGCAGCAGCAGCAGCAGCAGCTCACCTGATTTACCATCATTAAGCCCTGATTTACCACCAAACCAGGTGTTGATCTGAGGAGAACTCTAAATAATACTAGACTCCATGAGGAGAACTTTGGAGATGTTCTAATGAACACAGTGATGGAGAACCACCACTGCTTTCTGTAGGAATATTATTAATGTTTATTCTAATATTAGTGTTTAACACTTGCTGCCCAAGAAGGTAGTTCTTTACATTGTGTCCAAATGTCATGATGAGTGGTCCAATAGAAATGCTCTGAATTCTCTTAACATGGACTTCTACTTGATGTCCAAATGTTTGTGGACACCTCCTGTGCAATGCATTCAGCTACTTTACGTTGCATCCATTGCTGACACGGATCTGCAAATCCACACACACAGCTTGTCCAGTCCCTGTAGAGTACTTCCAATAGAATAGGACTCCCTGGAGCAGATAAGCATGAGCCTATTTGCACCATGCCCAATGCCATGCGTCGGCTAGAGGGATATAAAGGCAGGGACAGTGGAAGATTATTGGTTGGTTGGTGCAATCAAATCCTCACAGCAATGCTCAGAAAAACTAGTTGAAAGCCATCTTCCCTGGACAGCAGGATAAACTCTTTTTAAATACCCTTGATTTCAGAAGAAACTATGATTAAGCAGGTGTCCCAATACTTCAGTGTTTGGTGTGTTATTCTAAGTGCATTGTTTTTCTCTCCATTGCCTAAATCAGCTCCAGTAGTGGCAGTCTGTTTTTAGCACAAAAGGGAGTAGTCAGCAAACACGTAGCACAATTTCGAAAGGAAAGCAGTTCAAAAACACTTCAGGGAGCTGTTTGGACTGGAGCTGAGAAACACTCTCAGTTCAGGCTGGAGGTGTGTTAGATACCTGACATGCGTTGTGCTCGATATTTACTGGAATGATGTGACATTACTCTTTAAACACATGCAGAAAACTGCGGCTAGCCTCCTTGCAGCCCTCATGAATCCTTACCAGCAGACAAGCACTGGGAGTTCATATGATTTAATCTGCTTTCGTCTACGTTACTCATCACCTGAGAGCCAGAGACTTGGCTGGTATCTGACATTATTGACACAATATTTCCCACTGACTTTTTGCTGTGGGAGCAGTTTGTGGAATCCTGTGGAATTAGGGTATTAGGGTATAAGGGTATAAGTTAACCCTTTGAAATTTTGTGGATTTCTGCATTGATTATTGAATGGTCAAAAGCCGATCTGCACCTAGAGCCCTTCGAGCTTCAAATATGGCTCAACTTGACCCGCCATCCCTCAAAATCCACGGAAGACAAGCGTCCAGGCTTTTTTCTGTCCTGGCACCAAAGTGGTGGAGCGAGCTTCCCCTGGGTGTCCGAACGGCCGAGTCGCTCACTGTCTTCAAACGCAGACTGAAGACCCTCCTCTTCCGAGAGTATTTGGGCGAATAGCAGAGTGGTCACCTTATTGACTTGTGTTTAGTAGTGTCTAAACTTAGAGGTATCTTTGAATGTTTAGTCTATTCTAACTAGCTGAGGTTTTTTCTTGAGTAAATAGCAAAGCACTTTTGTAAGTCGCTCTGGATAAGAGCATCTGATAAATGCTGTAAATGTTTTGTATTGAGCAGATTAAGTAAACATCCACAATGCAGGCTAGAAAAAGTAAGTGAACTTTGTCAAATTACCTGTCAAACTTTCTGCATTAATTACTAATAACATGTGAGCTGATTACTGTTAGCTCAATTACTAAGTCACAATAATAAACAAACACAATATTACTAAACTAATATCACACCAGCTGCTGTACTGTTCATGTCCCAGTGCAGGCTAGAAAAAGTAAGTTACACATGACATGTAGAAGTTTGATGTTTGATTACCGACCTAATTGTGAACTTCAGCCACTGTATGGATTTCATTTAAAGAAGGAGTGATTAGTCCAACTAGGTGATGTGTAAATAGGGAGCATCCTTGAGTAGAGCCTTGGAAATGGTGAAGAGAACACACTCACACATCAAATGATAATGTGCTGTGTATCTGTTTGTTTATACTTATTTCATTGTTTAAAAAAAATGACAGCAAAAGGCTTTTACTTTTCCTGAAGACTAAGAATTTCTGCACAGTTTTGTAGTGGCCAATTCTTCAAAGATCAAATTTACTCACCACAGAGAGGCTTCAAACACTCTTAAAAGTATAAGATCCTTGAGGAGGTTTTTCAGTTAGAAACTATGGAGGAACCTTCAAGGTTTTTAAAGGAAGAAGGTTTTTTGAAAGTTCCTCAAAGCACCTTAAGAGGTTTCTCTACAGTTTCAAACTGAAGAACCTCCCTAAGTTTCTCAAGGTTCTCATAATTTTAACTGTGTACAGCAAATGGTTACCCAGCATTAACAGTCACGGCACAACCATTACAGGCTTATGTAGGGTAGATACTGTTGACCCTAATTTAAACTCTGTGATTTAGATACGGGATCATTTGGTATTCTATGTGCTATTAAACACACATGATATTGTTATTGTGGAAAATTCTGTCACTGCATTTCAGTCAAACAAGCTGCATATTCACCAGAGATTTGTTTTAGAGCAGCTCTGCTTTTACAAGCTCCCACTAAGCCGTCACATTCTGATCCCATGCTTTATTTGGATGTTTGTACAGCTGTTCTAGTGGGTTATCGGTCTGAGCACCTTTACAGCTCTGGGTAAAGTTTGCAGTGCTGTCCTTTCCTACTTAATGTGTTATCAAAGGTCAACCACCTGGCCTAGGGGCAAATCTAGGAGAAACCAAAAACGTGAGGCCTGTTAAGCCTGTCAAAAAAAAAAAAAAAGCAGCATTCCAGATTCCAGAGGTGAATGAAAACTGCTGTGCCATTATACTCATGGACGTCCCTAAATCCCAAAACCTGTAACCACTTGATGTGCTGAACATCAGATATGTATGTACTGTAGATGTACTATCTTGTACATGTAGTTTATTGTTCTAACTAAAATATAGCACTATTGGTATTGGTACATATAGCACTATTGGTATTGGTACATATAGCACTATTGGTATTGGTACATATAGCACTATTGGTATTGGTGCATATAGCACTATTGGTATTGGTACATATAGCACGATTGGTATTGGTACATATTGGTATTGGTACATATAGCACTATTGGTATTGGTGCATATAGCACTATTGGTATTGGTACATATAGCACTATTGGTATTGGTGCATATAGCACTATTGGTATTGATACATATAGCACTATTGGTATTGGTACATATTGGTATTAGTACATATAGCACTATTGGTATTGGTGCATATAACACTGTTGTTATTGGTACATATTGGTATTGGTACATATAGCACTTTTGGTATTGGTACATATTGGTATTGGTACATATAGCACTATTGGTATTGGTACATATTGGTATTGGTACATATAGCACTATTGGTATTGGTACATATAGCACTATTGGTATTGGTGCATATAGCACTATTGGTATTGGTACATATAGCACTTTTGGTATTGGTACTTATAGCACTTTTGGTATTGGTACATATAGCACTATTGGTATTGGTACTTATAGCACTTTTGGTATTGGTACATATAGCACTATTGGGATTGGTGCATATAGCACTGTTGTTATTGGTATTGGTACATATAGTGCTATTGGCATTGGTACATATAGCACTAATGGTATTGGTACTTGGATCTTAAAAAGTTGTAAAGTAATAATTGTGACATTGAATCAATAAATGTATAAATCGATCCATCAATTCTTTATTGATTGACCTATTAATTAACAATTAATTATTTATTAATTAACTTTTTATTTAACCTCAGAATTACTGTAGGAGTGGAACTCCTTTTCAGTATAGCTTAGTGCATATAAAGAACAGGGACTGAGCAATAAAATAGTACATGACTACATGAGTTCCCACCTGGCCATATGAGACTGCATGTTACCCTGACAACAATGACTTTGTTTACACCTGCTCACTTCACGTGACTAGTTTCTTGATTTTATCCTGGTAAGATTTTAGCCACATGATAGTGATAGCCACACTAGATAGTCAAATGTGACTCTGGTTAGTCAGACTGAAGTCCAATCGCTAAGTGGGACAGAATATGCAAAATTGCTTGCAAATTTTGGTTGTACTGGGAGGGGTTTTGGTTGTGGAATGCATCTTGGAGAGACGGATGCGTTTACACTGTTATAACTTGGCTGAAATGCGTTTCAGACCACCTCTTCTGTTTACACTTGCATTTTGATGTGGTTTGGGCTTAATCAGATATAACCCTGATACGTACGATGCACACAAATGTAAACTGGGTGAAAATATTATAACAACTGGTCAAGGCCTTTAACAATAGTTAAAAAAGATGCATTTTGCATAGTTATTCATGTGTATAACTACTTTATATAATAATGTAAATAATACTAATAATAAAACATACTGGGTGTTCATAACCATCTTGCACATCTTAAACAGTCCAAAGAATATGAACTAATTACACAGAACTTGATGCAGATCAGGAAATGATGCTCTGCTGCTCCTTATTTCCTCCTGCCAGAGCACTCAAACTGCAGTGCTGTCTCTATTTAAAATCCATTATCATGCCCTGAGAGACTGCGTCTCTCCTCCTCTAGAGTCTCTTTGGTCTCCATGGCCATTTTCACTTTCTGCCAAAACATTCTGGTGTCACCTCCCGCTTCAGGCCAACTGAGAGACGTCTGTTTTTTCACCAACTTTTTTATATTAGGGAGAAAGGTAATGAGCGGGGATGTCCTCCAGGAAAATGTGCATCAGCACATCTTTGTTTTCATGGAAAAGCCTGAACCTGGCCACTTGAATCTCTTGGGAACACCAGTTGCTCCTCAAATAGTTGTGGGTGATTAAGCAAATGGTCTTGCGACTGTTGTATGTCCTGTCGACGATGTTGTCCGTGATGGACTTGCCTGGCAGGAAGTCTCTGTGGTGCAGACACAGGCTCCAGTTCTGGTTGCCCTCCAGGCTTGGTTAGAAGTTCCTCCATTACCCATGACTTGTCCTGACCATTGTAGGAAACGAAACATCATGCTGAAATCTGTTGCTGAGCTCTTGGTTTGCTTTTCCCATCATGGAGGAGGGCTAAAAATAGGTAGTAGGTGCAGACCAGATGCCACCTCAGGAAGTTGTAAGCAAATGAGATGACAGCAGTGAAGATGACTATCAAAGAGCTACAGAGGAAGGAAATGAAGTCATTATTCACGATGCAGGGTTCAGCGTTGAAGTCCTCTAAGGTCTCCTGGCTCATTGCCAGTGGATAGTTGCAGATTACTTATTCAGATAAAGGACCTGGGTGTGGTTGTTCTGGATTGACCAGTCAATGAACCAGGCGCTGCTACAGTCACAGGAGATTGTGTTGTTCTGCAAGTACAAGAATTTCAGTCTGGGGATGGATTGCATCATAGGCTGGTTGATTGATGCAAGCTGATTTCCAGGTTCTCGTAGGACAGAAAGTCTCGATAGATTTGCTTTGATCAGGTAGTCCAAAGACGTAAGCTGACTTTTGGACAGGCTGAGCCTCGTTAGCTTAGGGATTGGATGGAAAACTTGAGGAGTGAGGGCGTTACTGTCTGACAGCATATTTCTTGTGAGATCCACATGCCAGAGGTAAGGGGTGTTGTTGAATGTGTCAGGATGCAGATAGTTAATGTTGAAGTTTCCACCATAGAAGACCTTCAAGGATCTCAAGCCCTCAAGTAGATTTCTGGGTAAGAAAAACTGGAGGCCATGGTGGCGCAGGGTGTTAATTGCCAATGTGTGAAAGGATTTTTAAATCAGTAAACGGTTGAGAATCCAAATATGCACTCTTAAACATGATGTAGTTGCTAAACAGATGTAATTTCTGCAGCTTGAACAATCCTAAAAATACTTCTGTTCTGTTATTCTGTTATTCTGATCTGTTATTGTGTTCTTTGTGACTTTGTTGGATGCTATGGAAAGATAAGTCAGTTTTCCCAATACTGCAGAAGCATACTCCTCAATCTGAGAAATCGGATTATCGACTAGATCTAATTTTTGAAGCGGATGCAAATCAATGCAAATTGTATCTGAGCTGCAGGTATTTCAAGTTCAGTAATACCCCAGAGAAGAACTTGCTGACAGTTAGCAGCCTTTCTGTACACATACTGTATAGATCCTATCAGATTTATCAGCAGTTTTGTTTCTCAATCCTATTTCCATTCAAGTCCAGTAGCTCAAGTACTCAAAGGCCTTTAAAAACCCCATTTAGTCGTTTTGTAAGTAAGTGCAGAGCTATCAGCTGTATAAAACTGGTAAAGGTGTTCTGCGAAATGTTTGAATATGATATTGCCTGATAAGTCTAAGCTGCAGGTGGCAACAGGGCATGAGCATGTGTTCCGTGAGGGAAGTGATGTTTTTCTCCCCTAAGTGTAGGACCCTCAGTGCACTGAAACTACCAGTCTGAACTGGCTTAATGTCATTCATACTTAGTCTATAAAGGCTTGCGTTAAAAGTCGCAAAAACATCTATCATTTGTTCTTCTGTAATCTGTACTCCATCCAGTTTGAGGATTGTCACAGACTTCAGCATTGTTACGTCTGGAACGATCCAGTCTAGGTTGCCATCATGGCTACAGTAGGAGAGGTCTAAGATAAGATAAGATGAGTCTTTATTAGTCCCACAGTGGGGAAATTCTCAGTGTCACAGCAGAAATGGGACCAACATATACACAATATAAATAAATAAAAAAGCAATAACAATTTTACAGATTATTTACAGATAATTGCACATTGACTCTTAATTGCACATGTGGGGGGGGGTATTGCACATTGTATTTGTGAATTGTATTGTGTATAAGGCCTCAAGTGCAGGTAAAATGATTTCTGTCATTTGGAATTTGCTGAAGTTGTTCTTTTCAACATGCAGCTCTTGTAGTTGAAGCCTCTCGATGCATTGGAGCTTGTTGTCAATTAGATCCAAAACTTTTAAACTCAAAAGCGATATAAATGAGTTTGGTTCGATGTGTTCAATCAAATTTCCATCAAGCCGAAGCACAGAGAGTTGATACAGACCCTGCAGCCATCTTCCTGATATGTTGCTTAGGTGGCTTCGAGACCAGTTGAGAGGTCCAGTTGTTGGAAGCATTTATATGTGTCAGAAATGTGAGCCTGCAAAGATCTGCCTCTTTGATTTTGGAGATGTAATTGAAAGTAATGAAGTTCACTACATTGTTGGGTAACTGAGGAGGAACGCTTGTGAAACACATTTTGTAGCAAAATACCCTCGGTTTGTCTGAGTAGTTGAAGGGGCCTGGATCTCAGAAGTTGGCACAAAAATAGTGAAGGAATAAATAGTATAGCATAGCATGATGCTGTATTTCACTGAGCTTGGTCTGCAAGTGGTCATTTTGCAGGTTTTTGCCTAAAACTCCCTATGCTGAAGTCAGTTCACTGCTTTGCAGTGCTGCTTAATGGTCTGTTCGTAAATGATCTGCCTCTGCAGAACAGATAGATCAGATGATCTAAACAGGGATAAAAAGGTGATACTAGTGTTATAACAGTGTTTTTTAGCCCTTAGCTACCAAGAAACATCAAAATGGACACGTTGTAAAGGGTAACTCTGTTATTAATAGTGGATGTAGCATTTTTCCAAGCCTTAATAGAAATTCATATTTACTCCATAAAAGCTTTTTCTGACCAGTATTTTCTTATTCGGGATTTGTTCAAATTACAAGGACAGTGGGTTCCGTCATAATAAGACCATCCACTAATCAGCCATAACATTAACACTATCTACTAACTTCTTAAGAGCTCTTAAGAAGTCCTGAGGTATCTGCCACCAAGAGGCCTTCATGGATCGCATCAATGAGCCTTAGGTGCTCATGACACGCAGATTCACTGGTTGTCCTTTCATTAACCATTTTGGTAGGTACGGACCACTGCATACCATGAACATCCCACAAGATCTGCCTGATGTTTTGGAGATGGTCAGATGCAGTCATCTAACCATCACAGTTTGGTTCTAGTCAAAGTGGCTCAGATCTGTAGGCTTGCCCATTTTTCCTGCTTTTAACACCTTCATCACCTTTAAGAACTGACTGTTTACTTGCTGCCTAATATGCAGTGACCCAGCTCTTGACAGACGCCACTGTAGATAAAGATAATCAATGTTTTCACTTCACCTGTCAGTGGTGCTAATGTTATGGCTGATCTGAACACATCATGAATCTGACATAGACTTTTCTCAAGAACAAGTTTAAGAAAATTCTTGAGAAAGATATTGATCAATTCATTGGGCCCATTGTTCTATTATTAATTATGTAATTAAATATTAAGGTCATAACAAAACAACATTATTCCAACCATTAGTTTTCTTATCGGGTTCTTGTTTGAAACACCCTATGAGCTGAGGCACAGTAGACATAACCAAGCATAATTTCATATCCAGAATTCATTTTCCAGCTGAATACAGCAAACATTGCAAGAACACTTACCTGGTGTGGTTCTACTGACACTGTGACCGATTACTGAAACCATCAGTTCTTCTAAGACACAGGAATTGAAATAAAAGAACCGAGAGAGAGAGAGAGAGAGAGAGAGAGAGAGGACAAAGCAGTCTTAGCACTGGTAGGGCCTTGAAACTTGAGCCACTACATTTAAGCATCACAGAGCTCAGAGTGCCTCTTGTGTGCTTCTTCCTTTATGCCTGTGATTAATAATGAGTTATCCAACATATGGACAAAAGTATTGGGACTGCTCATTCATTGTTTCTTTCAGAATCAATAGTATTAAAAGAGACTGTTTCTACGTACTTTCCAGGGAGGGCTTTCTATCATTGCTGTGAGAATTAGCATGAGTGAGGTCAGGATATTGGATGATTCCCACCCTCATTCCAGAGAACACAGTTCCACTGCTCCACAGCTATACAGGGAATCATAAGCTGTGTGTGTATGTGTGTGCATTTGCACATCTGTGTCAGCAATTCTGACATATAGTTTGTAGTTTCCACAGCAGCCAACGGTGGTGATAGGTTAGCCTTAAATATGTACTTGGCTACACCCTGAATCTACATCCTCATGATGCTAAAAAAAAGGCCTAGCGGTATTCAGCCTTAAATTTAGCCTGTGTAACATTTAATAAATAACTGAAGCAGTCCCAGGATTTTATGTTCTTACTTCATTTTTGAAGTTGTTCCACATTGTGTTTTGAAATTGAGCATCACAATTTTGCATCTTCCAATGAAAAGTGCTGAAGTATTTGAGATTTTGGAAGTGTCTGTACTTTACTTGAGTATTTCTGTCACTTTGTCTTTGTCGACTTCTACTCCTGACATTCCACTTTTTACTTACCAATTTTTCAAAACAGACTTTAAAACTTTAATTTAAAAAAAAAAAAATTTAATAGGGCAGTTTCCAATCACTGCTGTTGGTGAATCTGAATCCGTGAAAGCTGTGGTCTGATCTGATGGAAGTGTAAATCATTTCCAGTGTAATCTTAGTGAAACTATTTAACTTTTTAACTCCTGTGTCCCACTCCCAGAGCCTTGATTTCAATCGGTCACTCAAAATCTGTAAATAACTGGAAAGGGTTGCTCTGAGCTTCAGCTGTTAATCCGGAGAGGGGGGGGGTGTTGATTTCAGATGGATGGCATAATTTTATAGTATGCTAGTTTAAAAATTACTTTCATATAACTGAGACGCCAAATAAGACAAAGAAATACCAAAACAGAAATGATCTAACTCAAGATCTAAGTGAAAGGACTATAGGATTAATCGCATATTGAGGATTTCAGAGCTGAGGATGCAGTATATGACCCTGTTTACCATCCATGAGATGAATACAAAACTGAAAAATGTAATATTTGAATAATGTTCATTGTGTTAGTTAAAAAAATAAAATATTAAGATGTCATTTGTAGGATAATGCAGATGATTCTGTAGTTCTAGAATAAGCCATTGTTTTTGCTTAGTGGTTGTATATATTTATCATTAATAAATACTGAATTTGAAACTTTTTAAATACTTTTTGTCATAAGTACATTCAGGAGTATGTACTGTAATACTTTTACCAGAGTATTTTTAAACTGCAATGTTTATTATTGTACTGAAGTGTGGTACAGGGGTGGCACTTCTGCCTCTTCTGATTGTATTGTATTGTACTGATTACATGTGAGGACGACAGTAAGGTAGCATTCTCTTTGTTCGTTGACTTTTAGGTGGTAAAGAGAATAAGATGCCCATCCTAATCTCGAAGATTTTCAAGGGACTTGCTGCAGACCAGACTGAGGCCCTTTATGTGGGTGATGCCATTTTGTCAGTCAATGGATGTGACCTGCGAGAAGCCACACATGACGAAGCTGTACAAGCCCTGAAGAAGACAGGAAAAGAGGTCATCCTGGAGGGTAAGCCATCATGGGTGTGGCTGGTTGCAAGCCAGAATTATGCTCTAGCCTCTTTTTTTAACCTTCAATCTCCATCAATCTCCACACACAAAATAGAGTTCGCTTTAGTTATAAGTGATCTTCATATAAAGGGGTTTTCTGAAGCACCTCATTCAAAGAAAAGCACAAAGAAACACCTCCAACACCTCAAAGTTCTTGACTGTAATCAACAGTGCGATACAGACATGGTTGGCTGTGATTAGGCTCATTAAAATTCACAACCAGGAGGCTGTGTCAAAATATATGAGGAAGAAATTGGGGAATAAAAAGGGGGCTCAGTGCAAAGCTTTCAGCGCCAAACAACAAAGACGGGGATCCCCAGGAGTATGCGCATGAGTATATGCACACACCCACACGAAGACACGTGCATAAACAGCAGGAGGCTGGGATAAGCATGGAAACAAGTAAACAGCCTGATCAGCATGTGCCCGCAGTCAGGCTGAAGTGTTTTCTCCTCAGCTTCAGGTTTAAGAGTCCTTGAGGTGAAACTTCAGTTCAGGCCAAAATTAGCAGCCATTCTGTCTGTTATTCTGTTTTGTAAACTGCACAATCATACTGTGCTATGAATGAGGTACACTATATGGACAGAAGTATTGGGACACCTGCTCAAGTATTGTGTATTGTGAGATCTTAATAGCACAGAAGTAGGTCAGGTAAATGGATCCATAAAATATGGCAGATGAAATCGTAAAACTTCAGGCTTGACCTCATCCCTCCCTGTCTCTCTCAAACACAAACACACACACATATAGACACCCCACAATGGTCTCTAATAGAGGTTATTCTATCAATGAAGACATTCAGCTACTTTATGTTGCACCCATTGCTGACACGGATGTGCAAATCCACACACACACAGCTTGTCTAGTTCCTGTAGAAAAGTATTGCAGATAGAATGAGACTCTCTGGGGCAGATAAGCATGAACCTAATGGCACCATGCTGCCTAATGGCAGGGCTGGGCTGGAGGGGTATAAAGCCCCCTAGCATTGAGCTGTGGAGCAGTGGAACTGTGTTCTCTGGAATGATGGTTTTGGGATGAGTTGGGAATGAGGTGGGGTGGTGATTATCCAACATCTTTGGCGCTGAATGCAGTGCTCCAAAATCTAGTGGAAGGCCTCCCTGGACAGTAGTAGAATAGTTTAGAATAGAATAATTTCAGAAGAAACAATGAAAGAGCAGGTGTCCCAATACTTTTGTCCATATAGTGTACTTTTAAGCCTACATACTGCCACATACAAAAGTCAGTATGGATACAGAAGATGCACAACAGCTACATAAAGTACATATACTACACTGTGCCTGAAAGTCAAAGAAATCAAGGTAAGACACGAGTGCTATTACAGGCCTTTAGTAAGGGCAAGATCACTGCTGATTCAAGTGCTCTTGAAAGAGATGAGTCCTCTGTCTGCGTTGAACTGAACTGAAGTGAATCTGCAAGCTTGTGGTGCACTGATTTCTTTCCTAAAGAATCGAATCAGTAGGGTTAGAGATTTGCACCCCAAATAAGTAATGCCATGTCCCTATGACCAGCACTATTGTGGACATGTGGTCATAAATATGGTCGCAGAACAGTCTGCATTGTCCACCGGTGCAGGAGTATGAGAAGCGTCTTGTGTAATGTGAGAGATCTGAGCTTTGCAGCTTTGCTCAAAACACTGTTTACTGCTTTCTCAGTTTAGCTTCATATCCGAGCCAGCAGCCATAATACTAGGCACGGTTTCAATGAATTAATTAGCACAAGAAGCAAATCACACTGGAGTTGTGGAGGCAGCCTGCCAGACTCTCACAGAGCAGCACTGGCTCTAACATATCAGCCAGAAAGGACTGGGCTGGACTGCTTATGAAGTGTTAATGATCAGTGTTGCCTTTATTGTGGCATATTAGATCATTTTAGGCTTGAGAAAGTTGGAAATAGAAAGAATAGAAAGACTGCAGGAGAGAAAGAGAGAGAGAGGAGTGGGGATGGACTTCGAGTGAGAGAGATGATTGAAGAGAAATGTGTACTGGATATGATAAGTGCAGACAGTAAAGTGCCATATCAGCATTTACCAATTGTAATGGATCTCTTTGAAATGGACAGTGAAAGCCATCAAGGTGGATGTGCATGCCTGCTGGAGTGTGTGTGTGTGTGTGTAGTGGGGGGTGGGTTGAGCTGTAGACATTCTCCATCTGCACTCTCCTTCGACTAAACAACATTGATGAAGATATTGGGCCTCATTCACCAGCTGTTCTGAGAAAGAAAGTTCTTCTTCAAACCCTTAATGATTTTCATGACGATTCTGGCATTCATCCATGTTTCCTGTTTTTTGGGATTTGTTCAGGTAATGGATCCATCTTTACGAGAGCAGAGCTCTCAACAGTTTTCTTAGGACTATCAGGAATATACAAACATTCTTAGGAAGAGTTTGGTGAATGAGGACCAGTGAACACACAATCCTTCTACACTTCTATATACACCATATGGCAGTCAGCCACAGCATTAGCACCACCTGCCTTATTTTGAATAGGCCCACCATGGACTCCACATGACCTCTGAAGGCATCCTGCCTATGGTATCTGGCACCAAGACATTAGCAGAAGAATCTTAGAGTCCTGTATATTGTGAGGTGGGACCTCCAAGGATCACATCAATGAGCCTTAGGTGCCCATGACCCTTGCGCAGGTTTCTTGAAGATTGTTTGGTAGGTACTGACCACTGCATACCAAAAGAAATCCCACAATACCTGCCTGATGTTTTGAAGATGTTCTGACCCAGTCGTGTAGCCATTACAGTTTGGCTCTTGTCGAAGTGGTTCAGTAGAGAAGTATAGGACTCTCTGGAGCAGTTAAACAGGAACCTCTTAACACCATGCTGCCTAATGCCAGGCGTAGGCTAGTGGGGTATGAAGCCCCCCAGCATTGAGCTGTGGAGCAGTGGAAGAACTGTGTTCTCTGGAATGATGGTCGATGCTCCATCCAGTATTTTAGGGATAAATTAGAGAGTTGGGGAGAGTTTAGATGGGGTGTTGATCATCCAACATCCAGATGTCTAATGCTCTTGTTGCTAAATGCAATCAAATCCTCACAGCAGGGCAATCTGAAATCTATTATGAAGCCTTTTTCCCTGGACAGTAGAGACATTTACTCCAGCAAAAGCAGATTATACTCTTTTTAATAGGCTTGTTTTCAAAAGAAGCAATGAATGATCAGGTGTCCCAATACTTTTATTGAAATACTGTGTACTTCATTAATTAAGTAAGAATTAGTGATGCATAATGTATAATAGCCACAGTGTTGAAGTAGCGAGCAATGACAAATTAGGGTTGTGTGAATGTATGTGTTTGTGCACATGTTAGAGAAAGAGTGAGTGAGAGAGATAGAGAGAGAGAAAGAGGGGGGAAATGGAGCAGAAGATGTGCCAGGATGAAGCAGGCTCAATTACTCACAGTAACAAATAAACTCACCCAGCCAAGCTGAGCCCAACTCTGCCAGCTCCACAGTGTGTGTGTTTTCTGTATATTCTCAGTATGTGAGAAGACAGCAGCAGAATCAAAGTTACTCTCCTGTGTATGTGTGTGTGTGTGTGTGTGTGTGTGTGTGTGTATGTGTGTGTGTATGTCTACACGCGTGTGAATTCCGGTCTTTCTCACCCTCTCCACTGATGGGAAAAGCTGCAACGGATAACAGGAATTTTCACGCATCCGAAAGCCCACTGTTCTCAAACAAGCACTCCCTCAGGCTGCTGTTGCTGCTGTGTTCACTGACAACTCACGCACCATTCCTCAGGGGCATTTCGGTTTAATAAGCATCATATAGAAGCTGGAGTCAGTCGGTTCCTACTTGTCAAAGCTCTGCTTAAGCAGCCTACTGTCTTTCACCAAGCATCCACTGCTGCTGGTACTTTCACAAATGCTCTAAATGATAAAATATGGTAGGACTATTTTTTTAAGAGATGCACTGCAATACTTCATAAGTATTATTAGATATGTGAATAAATTAGGACAACCCATGACAGTCTGTGTCCTTTTTCTTAATATGTAAAAAATATTGACATCCGAGATGAAGGTAAAACTACGGTCTGGGGGTCGCGGTGTCCAATCCCTAACATTGCCGCCTTGCGATCAGCAGCCAGAGTCAGAGTGAGCACAATTGGTTGGACCTGGTACTTAGTCTGCTCTGCAATGTTTGAAAAGAGGCAGTGGCTGGCTTTGCGTGTATCAGAGAAGATGTGTTAAGTTCTTACCCTCCTAGTGTTTGGAGCATTGTTAGTGCTAGGGGGAGCTACGAGCGGTTGAGGTAATTGGCAGTTGGCACTGCCTCTTTCTGAACTGCCACTGATGCGTGATCGCGGAGCAGCCAACACCCAACCCAGCTCTGATACATCAGCTAACATGGGCAGTGATGTGGGGAGAGATTGCCATCTACCTACCCAGAAAGAGGATGGCCAATCTCTCAATTTTGCTGGCATAATTTCGGGTATTACAGCAGAGTAACCTAGTTAATGGCAAGTGTGAACGGAGCCTGTAATAATGAGGCCCAAATAATGTATGAAGGATGTTAATATGGAATTGCTGTTGCGGATCCAGAGTCCAGTGGTGGTGTGCTTTACACCACTACAGCCGGCACTCGACTATGCGCATAGTGATTTTAACCCTGGAAACCCTTTTTTATTCATTTCCTGATGAATTCTTGTGCTGATATCACTTTCGTAGGCTGCTTGTAAGTCTATTGTGTGCGTGGTCTACCACTGTGCGGTTGTTGCCCCTAAACTTATACATTTCACAATAATAGCACCTGCAGTTGACCAGTACGGATCTAGCCGATCTTTGACTTGGGGCAAAGGTGGAATCTCGTGCCACATTCGGCTCTCTGACCCCTTTGACTGCTCTGTGGATTTTATACAGCTGTTAGCATGTGTCTAAAACACTTGAACTCAGTCATTCAGAATGGTGTCCACATACTTTTTTTGTGTACCTTACTTGCTCATTCTCACAGGCGATGATTGCTGTCACCCCTCTGTCTTCTCTCTGCATTTTATGGCTGTTATACTGCAGCTAGGCAAGTCTGGCCTTAGCACAAAGCCGAAGCCTAAGAGTTAATTTCCATTACTAAGCTCTGCATTGACTCCTCAGAGCACAGTCCATTAACTAGAGCCGTGTTCAGCCCTCACAAGCAGAAATGTAACTAGCAATTATGAAAAACCCTTGCAGGCAAGTGTAGTAAAACTATCGACCACCACATTACGCGTCCAAAGAGTTGTATGCTAATGTGGATGCACAGAACAAAAGGTTTCATTTATCACATACTTTCTCACGGCGTTATTACGTGAAGATATAATTGGATTGTGAGACACAGTGAGCCACGCGGTACGAGGCAGTCCGGCACACAGTGGCTTAGCCAATTTAGTTCACTTTGTCTTTGATGAAAGGCCAGTTCTACCTCCAGTGTCGTGTCGTAATTTAAAAGAAATTACGCTTTCAGCTTCGTGACCTTCAGCTGCTCCAGACGTGTAGGCTGGAAAAGTCATCAGCCAGTGGGAAACGAGTGTGTTTGTGTGGCTTTGCTAAGAGAGGGATTAAAGGACATTCCTTGCTGAGACACATAACAGAAGTGTGTGAACTACACTGATCAGCCATAACATTAGTAACACTGAAAGGTATGAGTGAAAAATCAAAAACATTGATTATGTTGATCTACAGTGGCATCTATCTGTCAAGGGGTGGATCTATTGGGCAGCAAATAAACAGTCAGTTTTTGAAGGTGATGAACGTGTGGAAAGCAGGACAAATGAGGAGCATAAGAATCCGAGCCACTTTGACAAGAACCAAACTGTGCTGTCTGGACGACTGGGTCAGAACATCTCCAAAACATCGGGCAGGTCTTGTGGGTTGTCAATGACTACCAAATGTGGTCCAAGAATGGACAACCAGTGAACCGGCGAGAGGGTCATGAGCATTTTAGGCTCACTGATGTGATCCATGAAGGCCCGACCTCACAATTTAAAATGAATTTTGCTACAATTAATTTTTTTTTTGCTGTTTCTGACTTTTATAGAATGTAAATCTGGCAGTTTCAAGGCAAGTCAAGTGGCTTTTATTGTCATTTCAGCTCTGTACAGAAATGAAATTATTTTTTTTCCTGAACAAGGGTGCCACATGGAACAAAATATACAATACAGACAAAAACAATACAGTACAGGACAGACTGCAGAAAGTGAGTAAAGGTATTGGTAATAAGGTGCATAGAAATATAACATGCTTTGACGTTATGTACAGACAGCATACAACACACATGAAACATAAAACACAGCACTGAGGTAGTAAAGTGTGGAATGTATAAATAAGATAAACAGGATGCAGACTGGTTAAAATGCTATGGGTCGTGGGGGTGGTGGGGGGGTTCAGTTCAATCTCTGTTGTTTAAAAGTCTGAATTTCTCTGTTTTATCTAGAGTTATTGGTGAATGGACCAATAGAAATGCTTCAAAATATTCTACATTGACACATATTGATATATATATATATATATATATATATATATATATATATATATATATATATATATATATATATATATATGTTATATGTATGTATATGTATACATACACGAACACCAAACACAAACTGTATATATATATAGTGAACCGTGCCTGAGACCACGTCTTCACTGTACCACTGTACTGTGAACTGCTTTGAGGGAAACATGCTTGGGCACAGTACAGACCACCTACTGTGAGTTCACCTTGAAAGTTCTTACAAATAAATTTAATTTAGTAAAAGGAACAAGTTTAATACAATCAAAACATTGTAAAAAGTATGTTAAATAGAATGTTATATACACATAGAATATAAAAAATATCTCAAATATAAATAAAACATTATATATATATGACTCTTTTTGATTTACAAAATTTCAATGACTCAATTTTTGCTTCAATTTTACTTCAGTTACTTCTGAGAACTTTTTTAGGTGGACTCACAGTAGGTGGTCTGTACTGTGCCCAAGCATGTTTCCCCCTCAAAGCGGTTCACGCTACAGTGAAGATGTGGTCTCAGACACGGTTCAGTTGGACTCAGGCATGGTACATACGTAGTGTGATTGCTAACTCAAATGTGATGTCAGTGATGCTGGCTCGGCAAAAACGTTCTTATGCATTCAGCACGATTAACAAAACGTAAGCCTATAAGGCATGTGAGAGTGTTGTGTATCAGCACACCCAAGCGCCTTCAAATCGGGCCTAGTGTGAGTACGCCCTTAATCTGTTCCAGTCTAAAAGCATTACACAGTCAAATGATTACATAACAAATAGCGACATTTGAGATGGAGGTAATACAGCTATTCACATACACACGTTTCTTGGGCTCAGAGTGGCTCTGCGATCACTATGGCTTGGGGGTTGCTAGTTTGAATCCCGAGCCATGGTGCTTTGCCATCAGCAGCTGGTATCTGAGAGAGCTTAATTGTCTCGATTGGCTGTGCTCCTCGCCCGGTGGGTGATGCCTCTCCTCATTACTCTCAAGCAGTGAAGTCTGCCCAGCAATGTTCGGAAAGAGGCGAAGGCTGGCTTACATGGAGAAGACGTGTTAAGTCCTTACCCTCCTAGTGTTGGAAGTATTGCTAGGCTAAACGCCTGTAGAAATAGAACTATATCATCATGATTCAAATTCACAGCATCACGTGTGAGCATTAGAGTCTGGACTAGCTTTTAATATTACTGAATAATTTATAATGATGGCTCTATTGTGCACAGCCAGCATGCAACACTGATAGCATCCAGTGGTTCTTTGAGTTCCTTCCTTCGGTTGCAAACCAGAATAATTTTCAAACTGGCGCTTTCGCACTCTTTTTCTGGACAAGCTTGCCGTTTCACTCTCTACAGGTGAGCAGAGCTCATGTACTGGAGTGTTTTTGTTTGCATATAGTCCAGCCAGAGTATTACAAAATCATCTATGTAGTCTAAGGAACGTTGATGAGAAGAGAGGGTAAAAGCCATTCAGTTAGCGATTTAGCCTAGCACATGGCCTAGCTGCCTGCATGTGAGCTCCCCTTATGAAGACTATTAACAACATCATATTTTCCGGAATTTGCTGTAGCATTTTACAGTGTTGTCAGCATTGAGTGGGACCAGCATGGCTTTCTCTAGTGGGCTGGGTATATGTCTCTTTTGGGGGCATAAATAAAATTGGCCAAGACTGTTATGTAACATTTTGGGGGGTTTTGAGACTGGCCCATTTTCCAACCAGTTTTGGTTATGCCGAACTGAACTCTCATTATTCGACCATGCCAAGGTAAATACAGTTATCCATTCTAGGACACCTGTAAATAAAGGCAAAGCCGTACAAAAATAACTTGCATGTGGAAGAAAATGAAAAAACGTTAGTTTGCAAAGTGTTTGCACTTAAAAATATATATATTTATATTTATTCATTCAATCCTCATTATACAGTAAGTAGTTTTTGCTGACCTAGATATTGCCTACTGCGTTTAATAAGCAAGGAGAGGCCTTTAACATGAATGAGACGTTATGTTGACTTGGTTAAATTGTATTTATGCTTTATTTACTATTATTCATTTATAATTTTTTCATATTTAAATTCCAATGTCTGAATATTATCACTATTTAAAAGTTTGTTGCTTTAAAAAGGGGGGTAATTGAATTATTATGCTATTACATTCTCATTATATCTGTGACTTAAAATATTCTTAAAATGATTAACACCATATAATATCGTTAATATAGTTTCTGGGACAGTATATTGTCCAAAAAAATGAGTGTTACAGACCTAACAGTAAGAGTATATTTCGATCCTATCACATTTGATGGCTGGGCACTTACACATTAAGTTGTGTTCACATGAAACACTCCTCTGAAAGAGGAAGTGATCAGCATTCCTTCCTCAACTGAATTCTCACACTTAACTAAATTAACATCATTAGGCCTTATGGCCTCTTTTGTGCTGTGTCATCACAACAGTGAGCACTAGCTTCTATCTGTGATGAAGGACCCTTTTTTAACAAAGACCTGGTTTCTCTCCAGAAGCACGCCTGTATCTGGCAGAGGGACAGACATTTAATGAGCTCATGTGAGATGGTGACGAAGAGAGAAATCTCAGCCGAATTGAGTTCTTCTAGTCTCTAATTTACAAATGCGCTCTCTGGAGGTTGCAGCAAACTGAGTCATGCAGAGCTCTCATCCCCACAGTAGCTGCAGTATCAGTTTAGACGTAGAAGCGTGCAAGTTCACACAAGTTCACAGTTTCATGTGGTCGACTCTTGCGTGGATAATAAAATTGCTCCGCAACAGAGCCCATTATCTGTGTAAACAAGGCGAAAAACACACAGTGGAGAATTCTAGCTGCGTTGGAACTGTTGTGGCTGTTGATTGAGTTTGTGTGTGTGTGTGCTGTGACCGTGAGTGTGTGTGTGTGTGTGTTTTCTTATGGCCACATTTTTGTGGGGGTGTTGTGAGGGACATTCCTGGGCTAATAGAGCTTTCACAGAGCACAGCATGCCTCAGGAGTCACGCAGCAGCCAATCAGACGCATTCCAGCCGCTCCCACGGCAACCAGGCAGCAGAGGGACTCTGCTATAGGACGTTTTTGTCCTGACTTGGCAACGATGGCTTGTGTTTGCCCAATGAGGCAGCAAGAAAAACAACCTGCTGCCATGTTGACCAGCCAAGGCCTGTCCGCTCGGCGGCGGCCAGCCTGTCGACCAATGAGAAGAACCCGAACCAACTGTTCTCAAATATACACTTCCTGCAACTCAGAGTAATGGCTGCTAACTTGCTTTGTGTTCGAAAGGTTAGGAATTTTTACTTCTAGAAGATTCATGAAAACTTTGAAACGTATTTATAGCTCAGAGGGGCCCCGCTCTTTCTCTTGCTGTCACTCTGTGTTATTGCTGGTTGAAGCATTACAGTTAAAGGGCCCATATTCCACATTGTTTCTTTTCTTCGGGCTACTCGCAGCATTCCCTTTAGGCAAATTTCCTCCCTCAGCAAAAAAACAAAAAACAAAAAAAGAAACACTTTCATTTTAAAATGGCATCTTAACACACAAGACAGTCTCTGTCCAGACAAGCATTTTAGATTGGCCTCAGAAATAATCTGTCATCTATCTATCTATCTGTCTATCTATCTATCTATCTATCTATCTATGTGTCTATCTTTCTATCTATCTATCTATCTATCTATCTATCTATCTATCTATCTATCTATCTATGTGTCTATCTATCTATCTATCTATCTATCTATGTGTCTATCTATCTATCTATCTATCTATGTGTCTATCTATCTATCTATCTATCTGTCTATCTGTCTATCTGTCTATCTGTCTGTTTGTCTATCTATCTATCTCTCTATCTATCTATCTATGTGTCTATCTATCTATCTATCTATCTATCTATCTATCTATCTATCTATCTATCTATCTATCTATCTATCTGTCTATCTGTCTGTTTGTCTATCTATCTATCTCTCTATCTATCTATCTATCTATCTATCTATCCATTTATCTATCTATCTATCTATCTATCTATCTATCTATCTATCTATCTGTCTGTCTGTCTGTCTATCTATCTCTCTATCTATCTATCTATCTATCTATCTATCTATCTGTCTGTTTGTCTATCTATCTATCTCTCTATCTATCTATCTATCTATCTATCTATCTATCTATCTATCTATCTATCTATCTGTGTGTCTATCTATCTATGTGTCTATCTATCTATCTATCTATCCATTTATCTGTCTGTTTGTCTATCTATCTATCTATCTATCTATCTATCTATATATCTCTCTATCTGTCCATATGTCTGTCTGTCTATCTATTTACATATTTATCTACTATCTGTCTGTCTGTCTGTCTGTCTATCTGTCTATCTATCCATATATATACTATATATATATGGATAGAGAGATAGAGAGATCAATAGAAAATATGGCATGGGAATCATATATATCATGTATATCATTAATGAAAAACTAATAAAAATCACATATCTTCCAAATTTCTTTACAAAATAAAGCAAAATGGTCTTATCTCTGAATGGAAGTCAATGTAAAATAAGAGTTTATTCCAAGTAATTTAGAGCATTTCTATTGGTCTATTCATCCGGAATAATTTACACAGTATACAGAAGCAGCTACAGGGTTCAAACCATGGAGAAAAGGGGACAAAAATTTAGATGTTTTCATTTCATTTCATTGTGTTTTTATTTAATGAATGCATTTAGCTATTTTAAGTTGCACCCGTTGCTGTCACAGACCGATGTGCAAAGGCACGCACTCACAGCTTATCTACCCCCTGTAGAGTAGTCAAAAAATGACCATGGTATACAGAATTGCACAGGTTTTATAACCACAAGTAACCATTTGAAGGCTAAGCTTTCACAACTGTGACAAATGCACACACAATGTTTGTGGACATCCCTGCTAATGAATGTATTCCGCTACTTTAAGTTGCACCCATTGCTCATGTTTATAAACGCAGATATTTGCTTGAAGCATTGATTTGATTTGGGTGGTTGAATCCCCAACTCCCCAGCTCATCCCAAAAGTATTGGATGGAGCTCCAACCATCATTCCAGAGAACACAGTTCTTCCACTCCTCCACAGCTCAATGCTGGGGGGCTTTATACCCCATCTAGCCCATGCCTGGCATTAGGCAGCATGGTGCCAATAGGTTCATGTTTATCTGTTCCAGAGAGGCCTATTCAATTGGTGATACTTCTCTATAGAGACTAGACAAGCTGAGTGAGTGTGTGCATTTGCACATCTGTGTCAGCAGTGGGTGCAGCTTAAAGTAGCTGAATGTATTTTATTAGAAGGGGTGTCCACAAACATTTGGACACATAGTGTATGAGCGTTTTAAAGCAGAGTGTGGTTTGGTTTAATGCAGCATTGGATTTGGCATTCATGGTTTCATCTGGTCTGCATTAAGCACGGCTTGTTCCTTGCAGAGCTGAGCACAAATTTCCAACCCTGGTTTCCCTAATAAAACTCTGACGTCTGCTTTTTCCTTCCCTGTCCTTCCTTCTTTCTTTTACTTTCCTCTTTTTCTACTCATGTTATCTTTGCTGTGGCCGATAAGTGAGGAATGCTCGTTGCTTGGTCTTTTTAATTTCACAAAAGGCTGTTTAATATCAGGTCCCGGGAGGCTTTTGTACCGGCGAAATCCCTGTTTCTAAAAATACACCCAGAAATCTGCGCATTTACCCCGTGTTTGTGGGCTCCTGTCAGAAATCTTTTGTTGGGGGTGTTTAGCAGAAAGATGGGCTGGGTAGAAGAGCTGAGGTGCCACTGTGGTGAAATATAATCAAGACTTCATTGTGGGTTCCACAGTGGAGGCTCAATTTAGTGTGTGTGTGTGTGTGTATGAGTGCCCCTAGGGCCATGTGTGTGTACTTACTGTATGTGTGCTTCTGTTCTGTGAATGTGTGTGTGTACAATAGCACAGGATGGGTGTTAAATGTGTTGGTGGGCCAATATGTGTGTGTGTGTGTGTGTCCGTCCGCATTTAGCCACACTGAGAAAGTGTGGCACGGGAAAATCTAAGCTGGCAACTATGGAGGTTAGAAACTGTCACACAGTGTGTGTGTGTGTGTGTGTGAGAGAGAGAGAGAGAGAGACCACACAGACAGATTTGCTGACTCTGCATGTGTGTGTGTGTGTTTGTGTGTGTGGCCAACAGGTGAAAGCAAGATAGAGACACATAGAGAGAGAGAGGGGTGCTGCTTGGTGAGGTACAAGTGTGGGAATGGGCGAGCCATGCGCCGGACTCTATTCTTGGCTGAGGAAGCCCCTCTATTTCTCTCTCGCTCTTCTGCTTTCTCGGTGTCTCTCTCTCCCCACCACTCACTCTGACACCTCACTCTTCAACTCTTGTACCGAAACCCTATCTGTGCCCCCTCAGTGGCGGCATCTATTTATATTCCTTCTGTGTGTGTGTGTGAGAAAGAGTGTGTGAGAGAGTGTGTTCGTGTGAGCAGCAGAGAGAGAGATAAGTTGTTGGTCCTGAGAGAATTATAGCAGGTTCTATTTATTTCAGCAGAGTGAAGCATAGTGCTTGGGATATGATGGGTGGGGTGCACTGGCCCACCGGAGTTCATCTGAGCTTTTGTCAGTGTACAGTATGTGTTTGGCACACTACGCTTCATCGCCGTCGTATCAGTCATTTTTCTCATTGTCCCCAGTTTGGTACTGTCTTTTAACCCCCCTGTTCGTAATTTCCCGACACTAGGAGGGTAAGGGTCTCCTCTGCCAGCCACCGCCTCTTTTTGAAATGCTGCTGATGAAGCATTTCCGGGCAGCTGACATGCTGGGTCCTCAGCTCTGCTACACCAGCTAACAGACTCCTGTACCGGCCAACATTGCTACACTGTATCATATTCTACACTGCTTACTCTCTCTCTCTCTCTCTCTCTCTCTCTCTCTCTCTCTCTCTCTCTCGTTCTTCAGTGAAGTACATAAAGGAGATGTCTGCATTTTTTAAAAGCCCATCTCCGGGTGTTCCCCCTGCACTGGACTCTCCTCCGTCCACTCCACAGAAGCAGCCTGACCCAGCCTTAAAGGACACCAGAACCATCCCTCTGAAAATGTGCCATGTCACCCGTAAGCAGTGCCCCCCAGACACAGAGGACAGGTAAACACATACACGACACCAAATTCGAATCACGCCCCATTTACGTAGGGAATCATACTGATGTTGGTTTTAACTGACCCTGTCTTATTGACATGATAATAATACTCATATTAGATGATCTCAGCTCTCTCTTTATGCACCGTGTGAAGAGATACTCAGGCCCTAAATCGGAAAAACTGAAGTCCAATTTTAGAAATTCTTTGTATTTTCTCGGACGATTAGTTTTGGTGCTTGAAATGGGTTTACCAGAGTCTTAGCTTCACAAAAGTACCGGAAATAATAAAAAAGTATATAAACAGCGAGAGGGTTTCTTAGTGTTCATTGGTCAGTATCACACAAACCCCATAGACGGACGCACAAATCCACCAATTACAGATGAGAGGCAGATGACGGACACACAAATCCACAAGTTAGACACTGCGAGTGGCAGAGACGAGTATTTCGACCCTTCGTTATTGCCTCATAACTCTGGATGTGAGTCACATACGATCTGGCAATGTGATGTAGTGGGCTCTATAGGGTGGGCTCTATAGATTCTATAGATTCAGGAAATGTTTGAATGGTATTTCTGCACTGTACTATCACAAAGATATTATTAGAAATTAACATTCAACCCTCCACCACCCTGTCACCTCCCTTTTAACTCAGCCATATCTCTAATTCCTGACTCCACTTATTAGAGGGGATCTGGTTTTCTACTACAAGCAGAAGCCACCTGAACTCCAGCCCAAAGTCCCCTCCCCTCTCTTGAGTCTCCTCCCAAATCATCATATGCTGATGGCATGGACCAATTTGATACTGCCACTTAACCCACCCCTTTTATAACTCCCCCAAGCAGTAGCAATGCTCCTGACACTAGCAGGGGTAAGGACTTAACACATCTCCTCCATTACATGCAAAGCCAGCCTCAACCTCTTTTCTAACTGCTCCAGATGCATCAACGCCGGGCAGCCGACACGCTTGGAGCAAAGCGTTGGTTCCCCAGCTCCGCCGCACCAGCTAACAGACACCTGTGCTGGCCAACATTGCTTAAGAGTGATATAGGGAGAGAGCGCCATCTACCCGCCTGACTCCGGCCACTGATGGCAAAGTGGTATGGCTTGGGATTGGAACTTGCGACCCCCTGGATATTGTGGAAGCACAATAGACAGCTGAACCACTGAGGGCCCCTCAGAGCCCTCTCCTAACATGTTTTTCATTTTATTTAAGTTGTTCTCTTTGCATTTTCTCATTTGTAAAGCACTATGAATGTCCCCAGTGCACAAAAGGTGCTTCATAAATAAACGTGCCTTGCCTCACCTAATAACTGAAAGGAAGCCGTACTGTTTGGAACCAGCTCTTGCCTTACAAGCACCTGCAATCTGCTTGCACCGCAAAGTCTATTAAGATGCTCAAGGTTGTGTTAAGGTGGCATTTATATCCCAAAGTACAATAGCAAACATCAGTGAGCGATACTTCAGGGTTTAGAAGCCTTTGCAAAAGAAAAGGACATTTTCAAGGATTTCAAGGCATTCTTTTGATTTCGACAGAAAAAAGCAATGTCGGCTAATAATAATAACCTTTACTTATTTATATAGCATTTTTCATTGCAGGTACGTAATCTGTCTGTGCTTTACGCTGGAAAATACGCTGAAATATTATGCTTTGAATGGAAAGTGAAGTAAAAAAGCAGCACAATTGCAATTTTCCTTTTTTTTCTAGAAGAAAAAGGAGATCTGAAGACAAAAGGCAGATGGTAGCCCGAACAATTTTTTTTTAAATTTGGATTTAAAAACATCTCAGCATTTCTAATATTCTCTGGCACACTATTCCACAGTTTGAGTGTATTGGGAATATTGTGGAAATGTTTTCTTTGTGCTATGGTGACTACTTGGATCTGAAACTTTGAGAGTTTGCACCACCCCCATCTTTCCTCTCTCTCTCTCTCTCTCTGTAGGTATTTTGAGGTGGTGTCAGCAGATAGGAAGAAGTCAGTGTTCCTGAGGGCGAAGGACACGGCCATGGCCCAGTCGTGGTATAATGCTATCCAAACAGCCAGCATTGCACTGCTGTCCACAGTCAAAGATGACCTTAGAGCCTTACAGCCAGGCATGGACATCAGACACATCGGCTGGATTATAGAGCAGGTGTGTGTGTATGGGGTGAGGTCTGCTCATGGGACTATATTAGGCAATTACTGGCCCCTTTATTAGGCATACTTACCTCAAAGATCCTACCTTTTTGGTGTACAGTTAGAGGCTATTGCTAATCCTTGTAGATACACATGTTGTGCTTGTCATTCTGAAGCCCATGGATGTTCAACTTCAGGTTTCGGGGTTCTGGAGGTCCTGTGCTTAGCATGGTTTGGTAATTCCCTACTGAAACACACCTGCTAGATCTAATTATGAACTAATGAGATGAACCAGTTGTGTTTGAGTAGGGAAATTTTCAACCCGGCAGCACCACAACCACAACCCTTTCATGCTGTGAATGAAAAAAAAGGGTCACCACCCAAATAATGTCTGGTCAGCGGTGGTCCTGTGGTGGTCTTTTTTTTTATTACTGACAGATGGAGTCGGGAGATCTACAAGTTGTGCCTCAACAGATGGGCCACAGTCTGTAACTGTATCTCTGCTTCTGTATAGTAGGTGTTTCTAAAAAGGGGCCAATGAATGTAACTACAAGGGAGGTGCAGTTAATGGTTTCTCAATGGGATTAGGTATTTAAGGATTTCAGTTAAGGTAAACAATACAGTAGACAGAATGTGTGTGTGTGTGTGTGTGTGTGTGTGTGTGTGTGTGTGTGTGTGTTTGAACATTCTCTCACCAGGGATCAGAGAGGCCAGTACTGGCCGTGTTGACAGACAGAGATCTGTTGTTGTACAGCTCTCTACCTGACAGCAGAGAGAGCCTTAACAGCCCAGACAAGAGCCATCCGCTCATTACCACCAGGTATACCTACACACACACACACACACAGAAATCCCTACATACCCGTGTACAGTACACATACAGTAAATAATCACTGAGGTCTCTGAAAGCTATAGCCATACAACCCGAATGTCCAGAAAATAGGGCTGACCTGAACAGCATTTCACATGCTTTAAACACTTCTCTCTGTTTCTGAACAATATTCCTTCCCAAATCCAAACACAGTAATATTTATTTTTATTATTATACAAAGTATAATATATCATATATTTGAGAATGAATCCTAATTTAAAGTTATTTTTATTGCTACAGTTCAAACTAGTATCCAGTAGACAGAAGGAATCTATTAACAGTGTTATATCAGTGATGGCGCAAATGAACTGAAATCAGTTGTGAACAAATTAAGTCATTTTCTAGTTGAGTCCTCATTTCAATTAGGCCCCTGGTGTCGGCAAACATGCCAGCCCATTACAATCGATGTTTCTCAATGTTTTTATTCATATCTTTGTGATAATGCAGTACAGGACCCTTTCCATTGCTACATCCATAGTTATAGTTAACTTTTTGTTAGACATTGTTTTTCCCTTTTGGGACTCTTTTGGTTTAAAATAACTGATAAAGCTAAAAAAGTAAGAGCCACGTGACTATCAGCCAAACCGTTTAGGTGCTGTCATTTATAGAATAGAAAGAAATTAAACCCAAGCAAAACTTCAGAACTAGATGCGGAACTATTGCGTGAAAGGCTGATTACTTTCTTAACGAATAGGGCTGATTAGTTTTGTCTGTGATATACAGCTCTGGAAAAAATGAAGAAACCACTTAATTTTTTTTCTTGAACTTGCATCTCTACGTGTCTGGCAGACATTGTATTCCAGGTATTTCATCAAACAAAATTAGGTGAATTTGCAGACTATGAATGGCATAAAGTCACCTAACAGCAATGTGAAAGACTAGTGGAGAGCCTGCCAAGACATTAAAGCTGTGATTGGCAGTCAAGGTTATTCCACTACAGTGATTCCTGAATGCTCTCAAAGTTCAAATATTAGTGCTGTGTTGTTTAAATTTGAATAATAACTTCTTTAAATTGCAATTATTATCATAATGTCTTTGCATTATTTCAGCAGTTGTTTTGGGCAGTTGTCATTTCGGCAATATTTTATAGCAATAGAATAGCAATATTTTTATTCCGAATTTAGGGGAAATGTTGTCCATGTTTTATGAAATACAACACAAATGTTCATTTCCCTAAACACACTGCCTATAAATAGTAAAACCAGAGAAACTGATAAGTGCATGGTTGTCTGTAAATTTTTCCAGAGCTGTATAATGAAACATGATGAACTACTGAAATTGTCCCCAGATTTCAACAAAAGTAAATTATTCAACATGTTGTATTAATAATAATGCACTCAGTCCAGGACTGGAGTAAAATAATGATATTGGGCAGATATAATCTGCCTCTGGTAGATATGGCATAGAAACAAGTTAAATAAGTACATGTAAGTAAGACAAACCCAGTCACGTTTACCTGCAATATTTTATACAGTCTCTCTCTCTCTCTCTCACCGCAGACTCGTTCACTCAGGGCCTGGGAAGAGTTCATCGGTACAGGATTCAGAGTTAACCTTTGGTCTTCGTTTGGGCACTAAGCAAGGTGTGGAGACCCACCTGTTCCGTGTGGATACTGCCAAAGACCTGTCCACCTGGAGCCACCTGCTGGTGGAGGGCTGCCACAACGCTGCTGAACTCGTACAGGAAGTCACCACAGGTACATTCCTCCCAGTCCTAATTCCACACCTGTCCTTTACACTCAGACCCTGTGTACACATTTCAACCCTCTCCATTATATCAGAAATTACAACACTGGTTTAATTCCAGTGACTCTGTGAATTCTTCAGCGAAGAGCAGAGATTCCTGTGAGGGGAGTCAGGGTTCTCTCTATGACCCAAGCAGTCAGGCGTGTAGAGAACTGGAGAAGAGTGAAGACTGGTGAAGGATGATGTCTCCCTCTGCTGATTCCTTTGGGTGTTGCAACGTCTAATGTACAGTCTTGCTTTTCCTTCATTGAGAAGTAGTAGACACAGCCTCTGTGATTATGTTATAAACATTAAAACATCTAAACCCTCAATGTGGCCTGTTCAAAAGTTTGAGCACCGTAACAGAGTCAGACATAACAGCATGCAAACACTTTCTAGCAGCTAAAAGTCTTCAGGTTAATGGACTAGTTGGCATTTTCATCCACTGTTCTTAGTAGACGACCTCTAGTTTGAGGTATTCTTGGGTCATCTTGCTGCACAGCTTGTTTAAGGCCTATTCCCACTGTCAGGGGACAGTGAGGGTCATTCCAAAAGCTTCAGTCTGTGCCTCTTCTGGTAGTGTAGTGTTGGATTGTGAAGGATATTTTGGATCATTGTCCTCTTGTAGAAGCCACCCTCTTTTCAGCTACAGCCTTTTAACAGATATTTAACGGATATTTGCATCTAGGATTTGCTGGTATTTTGTGGAATCCATTCCTCCCACCACCTGTGCAATATTGCCAGTGCCACTGGCAGCAACACAACCCTAAATCATGATGGATCCACGCCCATGTTTCACAGTTGGCACAGTGTCCAAACTTTGTGCCCAAGGCCACATTCATTATTTGTATTGTTTTTTTTTTGTCATAAAGGACAGAGTAGCTGTTCATTAAGCTGCAGTTAACTGTTAACAAGCCCATCCTGTTCTAACTGAGCATTAGAGCAGTGATAATAAAGCCTTATCAGAATATTATGACCACCCTAGGTTGGCTGGATATTTCTAGCTGGATATTTCTCTCCGCTACGAGTGTGGAGAGCTGAGACTGTAAGAACTGACTCAATGAAATTGCAATTGTAAACTATATGAACAAAAGTATTGGGACACCTACACATTACACCTACAGAAGCTTTATTATGGCATCCCATTCTAAATTCATATGCATTAATATAGAGTTGGTCCCCCTCTGCAGCTCTAACAGCAGCAGCTCTGCAGCGCGTTGGAGAGTTTTCTGCACTATACCTCTACTACCTCTGAGCTCAGCACTCGGCCCTGACCCTGCTCTGTAGCTTTACATGGTCTGACACTTGCTCTGTGGTTCCTCTAAACGCTTCCACTGTTCAATAATACCACTCACAGCTGATGGTGGAAGATCTAGGAGGGGAAAAAAATTCACCAGGTTTCTTGTTGTTGTTGCAGCGGTGGCTCCTACTACATACGGAACCACGCCGGAGTTCAGTGAGCTCCTCAAAATCACCCATTCACTCACTAATGTGTGGAAAGGCAGACTGCATGGCTAGGGGCTTGATTTTATACACATGTGGCAATGGTTCTGAACGAAAAACCTGAATCCATATAGTGTATATTAACATATACTGGCTATGAAGCCTTTTATGGGTCACCCATTTACATCTGCTACACAAATAATAATTACATATTGCATTTCTTCCAGCAGCATCAGACACATCATTTAATAGTCTAAAACAGTGGCTATCGATCCTGGGGTCCCAAAGTAGCAATGCAATGAGATTTCGAAGAGGGGTCACTAATCATAGCTGCAAAGGGCCAGTAATGGCTGTAGGTCCTCATTCCAACCAAACAGGAGCTCACTTAATCAGTTGTTGAAGACTGAGACCAACTGATTGAGCCAGAAAGGGAAGCCCTGCAGCCCCACCAGTAAACAAGCCCTTCCTGGAGTGAACTGGGTGTGTTTGAGCAAGGAAAACACTACAACAGACAGAGCAGTGGTACTCCAGGACCAGAATTGAGAAGTAATCAATACGACTGTGGCAAGCTCTGTGTTCATGACCAACAGTGCTTACCTGACTGCACAGTCAAACCTATGACGTGATGGTAAAAACACTAACTCCAAATTCCTAAAGGAATCCCACTTTACAACTTACACACATCAAGGGTGAACCAATCAACATATAGCAAACAGTTCTAACATTTACACAGTGAACATCACCCTGGGGCACTGCTGTAGGACCATTGTTGGTCTCTGCTGGCTTTATTAGCTGAGTCAGACATCACGTACTAGGAATTTGTCTCTGAGGTAGTTCATCTTGAGAGTGTGTGAATTGCTGATGGGTCAATAGGGGGCAGTGGACAGGGGAGTCAGGGGCAGCAGAGCTTTCCCTGGGTGATAGCCAATAATGGAAGATTAGACAGAACATGAATTGTCTTGTAAATGCTGTGCTTAAAGAGAAATTCCACCAATTTTTAGAATTTTCTGCACAATTCATTTATTAAGAGTAAGAGTTTGTGATCCCAGCCCAGGCATCAGCTGAATCACATGACTGGAAAACCTGTCCCTGAAGGACACACGCAGATCACAAAAGCCACCAAAATGATCTTTTTTTAGACATTGGGCACCAAACAAATGCCCACAGATCAACAATATAAAGTCTCACACTAGCCCTAGGTTCATCTCTTTAGGCAGTCCTTGGGCTATCTTAGCCCCAGCATCTCTGCACTCACACACAGTCTCTCACAGGTACACTTTCTGTCACTCGTCCCTTGCTCTGTATGTTGCTGGGCTTTTACTGGGTCTGGGAGCTCCTCCCGAACCTGTTGCAGCTGTCCCTGATCCCATGGTGAGAGCTGACAGGGAAACACGGCGACTCCGCCTCTCGTCCCTCCACAGAGAGGTTTGGTCAGTTCTAGAGAAACTTCTTAGCTGCGTTCCAAAGCCTAGGCTGCAGTCCAGGTATCCTGCATTTCTCAGCCGCAACGTCACCAAGGCCTGTTCCAAAGTGAAGGAGCCTTCGTATACAGCCTAGAAATGCATACAGCTGATGTATCGGTGAAGGATGTATCGGTTACCCACAGTTCTCTGCATTCACCTACTAGCTCCGTGCAAAGCCTAGGCTGCAGCCAAGGTAGGGCAGGTCCTCAGTAGGACTGTCCTATGTTAACTAATTTCTAGTAGCCTGTTGGTCACACCGTCTAACTGGAAAGTGACGTCACTGGAAAGCTTCCACCTCTTGCAACTTGACGGAAATGAATTACAATTAAAAACAAACTCTGATCTGGAGGTGGTGCTGTCCCCCCCCCCCCCATACTTGCGTAAGTGTAGGTAATCGAGGGCCAGGAAGGAGATATCAGTTGCGTCCTTCTGAACACAGGCTTCATTTCTGGGCTGTATATGAAGGGTCCTTCACTTTGGAACAGCCTTCTAATGACGTAGCGACAGAGAAATGCTGCCTATCTCTCGGCAGGCTTTGGAACGCAGCTACGGAGTAAAAATTCAGTTCCACAATAGTGGTGATACGAACTAGATGCCTGAAGCATTTAAAAAGCTATGTCATGTAACTCCATCTTATATGTAGCTTTTTAAATGCTTCTGGCAACCGGTTTTATGATAGTTGTGTAATCAAGTTTATTTATAACTCATGTGTTCATGTTCAGGGCAGAGAGGTACATGCAGGGTGTTGTACAGCAAAACGTCCCTCAACTAAAGCTGAATTTTGCATATTTGCCACTGCTTTACCTTTAAGGCTCAATAATTGTCCCTTTAAATACAAAAATGTTAGTTTCAAATGATGCAGCCTTCATGTTGACATGGACGTTAAGCCATACATCCACCAGAGGGCAGGTCAGAGTCAAAGGTTTCTGACAACAACAAACATGGCACTGGTGGAGGAGGTCGTGATAATGAACTTAATGAGGTTGTGATAATGAACACGACGTAACACCATAAAGATGTTTACAACTAACTAGGCCCTCTTCAAAAAGTTCCACCATAGGTTTCTTCTCTGCCAGAGTTTCTTCTTCACCATTTCTTCTTCTTCTTCTTGTCCATATGGCAGTGGTTGTGTTTCGCTTGAACCACTGGCTACACTGTTCCCAGAATTCCCAGTAGTTATGCTTTGTTGATGCCTCTTCTGTATCTCCCAGCTTGTCAACAAATGCACGTGTAGAGACTATCCAAGAGGGGGCGCTCAGGGCGTGATTTGTATGTAGGGCAGTGGAGTAAAAGTCAGATACTCTGCGCAACCCAGGAGCTTTAACAGCACAGCATTAAAACACAGGCTGTGTCCCGATTGTGTACTACACACTGATTCTATAAGAAATGGGCTACATACTAATCCTAATTGTGCACATTATTATTAATTCAACTTGAATTTTACATGAAATAAGTCAAATTTAATTTTTTGCGCTTTCAGTTCTATAAGTTACTTACATTGACTGTCTATTGTCTCTAGAATATGTCATTTCAGTAGTTAAAAATACATTTATGTCTGTCCCAATGTTCTGGTCAACTCTGATACATCTATTAAAAAAAATTTATATAATCTGCAAATAGTTCTAATAAAAGACATGTCATCTGCACTCAGTGATGTCACTTCCTCTGGCGGGAAACACGTGAAATACACCAAAAGTATATTCATTATTTGTCATATTAATTATGTTTTTGTGTTTTTGTGAATCTATTCAGTTTTTAATAAACGATAATCTGTTAATCTGGCCACAACTTGGTAAGGCATGGCAACAAGATCATGGTCATGGACATTCCCAGGCCTTTCTAAATTGGGTTAATTTAGTAATTGCTTAATTATCCAGTTCCCACGTCTTACTTAGCCGTGGCGATGCGGGACGTCACCAGCGGGGCGCCATAGGGGAATATAGTTCTGTTATTAGACGTGCTGCGAGGAAGCTAGTTTGAGGTTAGCACATACAGTTAATGATGCTAACCTCAAAGATGGTGGAAATGTCACGTCTGTTATCGTCAACCCTGTTACTGGTTTAATGGTTTAAACAGGTAATTGAGCTGAGTCAAATCTTTCCTTAGCTGAAATGTACCTGCAATTCCGGAATGGGCCGGGTACATTGTAGTCCCCCAGCAAACATTAAAAAATGTACTGTAAAATGTACAACATGTTCCTTAAAGTGCCTTCAATGAGTAACTCTCACTCTCTCTCTCTCTCTGTCTCTCTCTCTGTCTCTGTCTTCCCTGCAGCCTGCAGTTGGAACGGTCAGCAGTGCATGCTGAGTGTGCACATAGACAACGGCTTTTCGCTGTTCACTGAGGAGGCGGGGGTCCGCAGGCACATCCTCCTGCAGCAGCCGTTCGAACGCCTGCGCATGTCCTCCGACGACGGCGTGCGCATGATCTTCCTCGATTTCGGAGGCCCGGAGGCCGAGATCGTGAGAGAGCCTCTTTCCTTCCATCCCTTCCTTTCTTCTTCCTCCTCTTCTCCTCAGTCTTAGTTCCTCTCCTGCATGCGTCTCTCTCTTTAACACCCCCCCCCACCACACACACACACATACCCCTTTTTAAACTTTCCTGCTGCCATTCGCTTTCCTATGCTCTTTATTCTCACTCAGTTCATTCTCTCTCTCTCTCTCTCTGTCTCTCTTTTATCTCTGATCACAGGTCCGTGTTCTCAGTCAGCTCATAGCTATTCTCTTTTGACTTCCTCCATCCTTTTGACCAACTTTTCCACTCTAGTTCTCAGACTTTTTTTCCATAATGACTCTCCCACCCATCTCAGCCCCCCCCCCCCCCCCCCCAATCCTCCTTCTTTACTCTCTGCTTTCCCTGTTGTTGTTTCCTCATACCCCTTTTTTAATTGCTTTTCCCGTTATACCAGGGCTGGGGAACTCCAGATTCCTGCACAGTTTTGTGCTTAATCTGCCCAATTTCTCCTGATTGACCTAACCTCTTAGTTGCCACGTTTGGTAGATGTGTTAGAGCAGGGAAATCACCATCCTGTGCTGGATTCTGGCCCTCGGTTCCCCACCTCTGCATTAGTCACACTCACTCAGCCTCCCTCTCCTCTCTGTTGTTGTTTTTTCAGCAACTGGACCTCCACGCCTGTCCCAAGACCATCGTCTTCATTATCCACTCTTTCCTCTCGGCCAAGGTGAAGCGACTGGGCCTCCTAGCATGAACGCTGATGCCCTAAACCTCCACACACATTAAACACACACACACAGCTACAGTTCGTGAAGCCTTAGTTACATGCCATAGGAATCAGAGCCACGGCGATGGAAGCAGAAGGCGGACCAGACAGCATCAGTAGCAGAGTTGTTCTGCTGTGGGCTGCCAATGGTGGAATCCTTTCACTGATGGCCAACCAATCAAAAGCCATGCAATGAATAATCAGTTTATCTGGTTTTATAATATGTAGAGTTGATTTTCACAGATTATACAGTACATGTGTACGCCATATTAGTCTGTATAGAATACGCCAATATTTAAAGCTCATAACTGGAATTGATCCGTCCATGCTTTGTACGTGACTGCTTTCTTTCAGAACAACTGATTGGACAAACTGGAACGTTGGCAGAAATCCAGTTAAATCTGTTGAATTTGGATGGGCTTTAGAGTCGCTACAATACTCTGAGTTTCCAGTTTAAAATGCTGTGTTTTTCGCCTGGACTGTGTGGCCATAGCTAATTCAAACTAGGGAGAATGGAAATGGCAATGCATTTGCCACCATGTTACTGTCAAGTCCATTAAACGCCCAGAAAATGACATCCTAACAATATTATCGCTCATATGCATAACATAACATTTTAAAATCTTAAAGGGGAATTACATAAACGTTTTTAAAATATCTTCATAAGTAAGCCATTAAGTTATAAACAAAATTATTCAGTGTTTAATAATTTCATTCTAAAGAAATCTTTTGAATCTAGTCATTTACAGTGGTCATGGTGGTAACCAGACATCCAAGTTGCCTCTTAAAGAGTTCAGCAATGTTTTTAAAAGGTTCTAGGATGGCAAGCCCTTAACGTTACAAAAATAATGTTCCAGGAACATTCTGTAAATCAAATCAAATTCAGTTTGTTTGCATAGCGCTTTTTACTACTGCTGTTGTCACAAAGCAGCTTTACACAATCAGTAATCAGTAAAAGGACAAGAGATCAAGATTACATAAAAAAACCCTGAGACCCCTGGTGAGCAAGCCAGAGGTGACAAATCGCAATGTTATTAGAACGTTTCTTACACAACATTGCCAGATAGACAAATACGAACAGTATGGAAACATCTGAAGTAACTTTCTTTTCCCCTAAAATACAGTAAATAAAATACTATTCAATCAAAACATTGATAAAACTGATACATAATTACACTGATAAATAATATTTAATAAATATGTCACAAAATGTTTTCCCAAATGAAGAACTGGAGCATTTATTTAAATAATATTGAATATTTTCTGAATTAACATCAATCATAAAAAAGGTTTAAATTATGAACTTGCATTACTTTTTAAAATATAACTACCAAATGTGAAAAGCCCATATTCAGTTGTAAGAATAAACAAATAAATGTAACAAAAACCCAAAAGTTACATAAAAACGTTTTAGGAACGTACAGAAAAAGATCCAAACGTTTGGAACGTTCTATTAACCAAACATTTCTAGTTGGGTTGGAAATATATTGCCTAATGTCTGAGACGTTTGGATATAAAGTATTGGCCAGAAACATATTTTTAATATCCATTCATGACCATCACAATGCAGTACCCAGAGAAACCTCATTTTTTCACAAAAATGTAGATTCACCAGTTTTACCATAACCAGTGTTACATATAAAACACACGAAAAGACATTGGGTTAGAAGTTGGGTATAGACCTTGCGACCCCCTAGTTTCTATCACCGCCAGTGTAAAGACCATATTAGTTGGTAAGATTCTCTACAATGAACCACTATGAAACGTTGTTTACATCTCAATAATTCAAGTGTGCTGATTAAACAGTGAAATCCTCCTTTAAAGCAGCAGTATGTAGCATTTTACCTTTAAAATTGCATCTTTAGAATGTGGATGCTCCACTGACTGTAATAGAGAGAATAGCATCATCTGATATTTGAGTCATATTTGTGTGACATCCTGTAATGTTACTCTGTAATATCACTTGAGATGACGGTTTTGCATCCCTTAGCTTGTCCATAAATGCGTGTGAAAATTGCCAATTCTCGCATAATGCTGCTTTAAAGTAGATTTAAATTTCCAAAATCTGAGTTTTACCAGAAACGGCTTTGTGTGCTACAGATTGTGTGCACATCAGATTGCTGAGATTTTTGCCAATGTTCTACCACTGACACAGTTGCTAAGAAAGTGTAGATTTGTGCACAGAGCATGAATAGATCAACTGAAAAGATATCAGGCAGAAAGCAAAGCTGATAGTTCAACAGAAACAGCGGAAGATAGAATCCTGTCTGCATAAAGCTAACCTAGGCCCTGTGAGCTTAAACTCGTCATTAGCCACATTAGCCTTGTTTAAACTAAAGTATTCCTTTAATAAAGCTCCTGGAATTGTCTGAGCAGGTGGAGGAAATAATTTGGGGCTGAATTTGTGGTTCAGGATCGGACAGGGCTACCTGCTCGCCTCCTCCTGAGTAACATTCTGCTGCTGTTTTGGATCAGAACACTGTAGTGCCCCCGTCTCATGTCTTTTGACATTATTCTTCCCTCCAGAGGCTTGGAATAGACCGGCAATCAAATCCTATTCTGTTTTCTCATGTCTGATAGCGCATTTCATCTAACCGTTTTCTATTGTGATGTGATTCAGATACTGGTCATTTCATTTCAAATGATCGTCTGCTGGCAGCTTGTCCAAACACAAACCCAGGTCCCAGATATAAAGAAGAAAAGCCAACATGATTTTTCACCATGCGGAGTCCAGGCGTAACCTTTCAGCGTCTCATTTCTTCAAATGTGACAGCTGAACTTCTGCGAGGCACTTTTGTCTAATCACGTTATCCAGCCATGAGATATTAATTCACATATTTACATTTCTACACAGATATTTAACACTTGTAATGGTAATAATGTCAGAAAAGCCTAGCATTTCATTATTAACGGAGCGTGAGTGAGTGGGTGGGGCAACTAGGGGTAACTGATTTGACCTGATTTAATTGCAAGATGTCACACCATCTACGCTACTGGCCAAAAGATTGGAAGCAACTTTGCAAACTTTCACCTTCTCTTGTAATTGGCTTTTGCTGCTGCTGGTGATTCCGCAGTCCCAGTCAGATCCACCTAATTAAGGGGGCAGCTGTTAAATGGGCCAGCCGTGGCCTAAAGGTTAGAGAAGTAGACTTGAGATTTGGGAAGGGACGGAAGGTTGTCGCTACTCCATCCATTTTCCCTGCCTGATTTGTGCCAAGCATGCATGTACATGCAGTCCAAACTGAGCACGGGACGCGGATCGGATAGCCATTAATAATCAGTGCTGGTTGATGCCGCCAGCTTTCATTTTGAGGCAGATGAACGAACAAACAAACAAACAAGGCTGAGAACCCAAAGTCACTCATATGCTGCCATATCCACACTGGCTAAACATGCTAACTCAGCACTAGCATTAGCCTGCTTGCCAGCAAGGAATAGGAAAGTTGAGGGAAGCAACACCACCACTGCAGACTCAACCATGGCCTTGGCCAATTTGCGCTGCGCACATCCTCGGCGCGAATTTGGCAAGGGACACGATAGGTTGCTGGTTCAATCCCCTTACCTGGCAGGAAGTAGGGGATAGGGCAAGTGAAGGAACAGCGCTTTGTCTTCCATCATCATTCACAACTGAGGTGCTCTAGAACAAGGTACCTAACCCCAATTGCTCCCCAGGTGCAGTTTCCCCACTGCCCACTGCTCTGGGTGTGTGGTCTCACCCCAAATTCACTAGCGTGTGTGTGTTCACTGCCATGAATAGGCTAAATGCAGAGGTTGAAACCCATTGTACTGCCTGCAAAAGCTGGTCAATGTGTAAGAGACTGTTATTAGCAAACACCAATGCTAATGTTTCTTCTCTGTATACTGCAGTATAGTACGATCACAGCTCTGCAAACTTCGCTTAATCTTGATGTTCTTTGGTTGATCTAGATTGTTCTAAAATGGACTTTTATGATCTTTGAAAAGTCGCTGCTTGCTTCCATACTTTTAGCCAATAGCGTAGAAATTCCCAACTGTCGCTTATTTATAGTCAGTCCAGGGATTTCTCTTTTGTTTGTTTGTTTGTTTTTGTTTTTTCTTTCTAACACTTTGTTTGTTTCAGTGCCTAGTGGTACCAAATGACGGCATTTTTATAATGCAAACCTGAATTAGACTGAATTTAAGGAGCAGCAAACATTCAAATTCTAGTTTTGTACTAAAGCAAATGGTCATTTTTCAACAGTGTTGTTTGTGTCCTTAGAAATGTTTGTTTGTTAGGAATACAGGGGGGCTGAAAGTCTGAGACCACACTGAAAAATGTAACCACACAGCTCAAGTGCACACTGTCAGTAAAGCAAAAGAAATGTGAAGAAATTTTACAATTTACACTCTAGGGTACAAAGCTTCTAGGGCACCAAGTGCCTTAGCAGTCTAATGCGCTACCACTATGGCCTGGGGTCATGAGTTCAAATCCCAAGCCATGCTGCTTTTCCATCCATGGCCGGAGTCTGAGAGAGCACAATAGGTTGGGTAGATGGGTAGATGGCGCTCTCCCCCTCATCACTTTTAAGCCATGTTGGCCAGCACAGGTGTCTGTTAGCTGGTGCGGTGAAGCTGGGGGAAGCTGGGGACCTGATGCTGTCCTCCAAGCATGTCGGCTACCGCGTCAGGTCCTTACCCTCCTAGTCTCAGGAGCATTGCTACTGCTAGAGGGCGCTGTGTATGGGTGGGTTAATTGGCAGAATTACCAAATTGGGTGAAAAAAAGAAAAAAATCTAATTTTATGCAGTAAAAATATTTGGGTTTAATTCAAAAGGAGAGCATTTTCACTAGTGGCCTCAGATGCTTGGTCCCCACTGTGTGTCCTGAGTTGACGCCACAATGATAAAAGTTAGCATGTTAGCATCTTGACAGTCAAAGCCCAGTGAAAATCAACAACACATGTTCCTACACCTGGAGTCAGGACTTTCTCCTTTAATAGCAGAGTGGACTCGTGTTATTTTGTGGTTGATTTTTTTTTTTTCTACACAATTTCACAGTAAAGCAAATGCAGCTGTAACACAGTTGTCTGGTCAGTGGGTTACTGTAAGCGATCTATCACGTGGCCTTTTTCAAACAATACTAGAAATTAATATATACTTCAAACTAAGATATGTTTGCTCTTAAAGACAACTGTATTGTATATTCTTATTTAAACTAAAGTGTGCCTTGCAGGGTTGTTTGTATATAAAAATGGAATAAAACAAATGTTGACTTACACCAGGTGTCCAGTGAACTGTGTTTACAGTAATCTGAGTGCTGCAGTGTAAGTAAGCACAAGCTTTTGAGCTCCGTTGTGCTTAAATCTGATGAGCAGACTAAACTAAGTCTAAAGTCTTAGACACACACACATACAGTCATGTTAAAAAATAAAACAGTATGTCCAAATGTTTGTGGACACCTCTTCTAATAAATGCATTTAGCTACTTAAGTTGCAGCGGTTGTTGACACAGATGTGCACATGCAGATACACACACAGCTAGTCCCTGTAGAGAAGTACTGGCACTAGAATAGGACCCCCCTAGAGCCGATAAGCACGAACCTAGGTGTGGGCCCAGCATGGAACTGTGTTCTCTTGAATGATGAGGTGAGGTGGTGATCATCCAAAATCCTGACCACACTAATGCCCTTATTGCTGAATACAGTCAAATCCTCACAGCACTTTTTCAAAATCTAGTAGCCTTCTTCTGTGGACAGTAAAGACAGGTACTCCAACGACGGCAGAGTAGACTCCTTTAATACCCTTGATTTCAGAAGAAGCTGAGTGAGCAGGTGTCCCAATACTTATAGTCCATATAGTGTAGTTTCAGCTACAAATGTTATTAATAGAAGTAAAGTTGTTTTCTGGGGAAACAGTTAGGAGACCCTTTACCCTAAGAGCTGGTATTTCTTCATTTGGCTAAAATAACCATCTGCCAGTCTTTGATGATACTGATACTCAGTTTCGTTCTGATGGTGGATGCTGTGCTTTGACCCCAACTGTTACCTTTTTAGTCATTAAAATCAATTAATTATTCTAAAAGACATTTCTTCAGTTGTGTAGGTTTAGTTATATTACCTCCAGCTCTCAGTATTAATTATCACATGCAGATCAAATGTCCGGATGAGTAAATATGTTGTAGGCAAGGATTTCATGGGGTTTCCTAAAGCACACACACACACACCCAACAGAACACAGCACACTGGATTCTGGGCACTTCATGGCAATAAAACCTACAGCATTATAGATCAAATTATCACCAAATCAGCCCCTCCTCTTCTGTACAGGCCCTTTAACTGTTTTTACTTGGCCGTTTTTCATGAAATGGGCAGCATCAAATCGAACCCTCTAGATCTCCACAGTACCTGAAAGGAAGCATATAATCATTTCCCTATCTCTCTGTGAAACAAAAGCAAGAGGAAAAACATAAACACAGTACATTACAGCCCCGGCACTGCGCTTATTGCCATTGCCGGAAAGCAGGAATAGGCATTAGAAGTAATGGTTATGTGCTCTGTATGACAAAAGGAAGGCGAATAATGGAAAATAATAACACGTGGCATCAGACTACCAAATCAGGACGTGCATTAAACCAAACCCCCTTCTTCACCCCCCTTTTTACCCCGTGACTGTTGGCATGGCAACAGCAGGGCCGCAAGATTGGCAGCCGGCGTCAGTGTTCTATATCAGTAAGCTGGAAAAATTGCCAATCAGTCTTTTAGATCAAAGAGAGAGAGAGAGAGAGAGAGAGAGAGAGAGAGAGAGAGAGAGAGAGAGAGAGAGAGAGAGCAAGGAAGAGATAGAGTGAATATATTTTGATTAGATAAAAACTAGAAGGCCACTTAGGAGGGAGAGAAGAGAGAAAATTGGCAGAGGCTGGAGGAGGAGGCTGTGCATTAAGAAAAGGTTGCATCTCTCCTTTTTTCCTCCCTCTCCCAATTCTCCTTTCCTCTCCCACAATTAAGGCCATTGTCTCTGTCCTTCATGCTAATGACTGCTATAGAATGAAAAGCTACACTATTCAGCTCTAGATGGATTACTGTACGTGTGCAAAATCCATTACGGCCCAACATCTCCATCCTCTCCTCGCCGGAGTTTGCAAATGAAATGCACGGCTGTTTCGGAGAGGACCTCCGCAGATGGGCTTTGAGGTCGTTTCCCATCAGCTCGGCCTGGACTTCTCAGAACCCAAACTCGGTCACATACGTGAAGATGTTACACAGATCAGCGTGGAGAGCAAGGCGAAGACGCAGGGACCCTCAGACGTGTTGGGCTGTTCTCTCGTGTAGGGATATGAGAGAGAGCAGGAGAGACAGAGGTGAGGCAGAGGAGGATGAGAAGGAGAGAGAAAGAAATGAGAGACAGACAGAAAGAGAGAAACAGAGAGAGAGGGGGGGGGGGGCTGAGAGAGAGAGGCATTGGCAAAGGAGGAAAGGAAGAAATAACAACATCCAGGCAGAGGAGAGAGAGAGAGAGGTAAGGCAGAGGAGGAAGAAAGAACAATATACAGAGAGGAAGAGAGAAAGAGAGGGGAGGGGGGGTGGCTATTGCCCACTGCAAGATGGAAAATGTTACTAGGTGACATTGTAAGGACACAATACATAAAATAAATAATAATAATAATAATAATAATTGTATATATAATTGTATATAAGTATAACAGAAGACAATGGAAATACCCCACAACTGTAGGAATATGAGCTGTGCGTGTATGTGTGTGCCAGCATCTGTGTGTGTGTGTGTGTGTGTGTGTGTGTGTGTGCTCCTGGGCCATAAAATCTCCCCTGCTCTCATTTACCCCGAGGCTGTCCCTCTGTCTGCCTGACTGAAACTTCACTCTTGGGGAATGCATCAGTAAGCTGTAATTTAGCACTCATATCCCTACAGGAGAACACACACACACACACACACACACACAGGGGCACAAACACACACATTTTGTTACATTTCAGGATACCTCACACCTTAATTTTTTTTTCTTATTACACTCTTTCAAATAAAGGTGCTTTAAAGGCGATGCTGCAGAAGAACCTGTTTCGGGTCTTTAAAGGAGCAGGTTAGTTCTGCAGAAGCAGGAGTTTCTTTACCAGTTTGAAGGGCTCTTCCATCTGGATTGCAAACAGGGTTATTCCTTATGGAGCCAAACGTGGTTCTTCTGTGGCATCACTCAAAGAACCTTTTGTGGGACCTTTATTTGTAGGAGTGTAAAGTCCTAAACAAGGGAGCATAATCTCCCTTCTGGTGCAGATTCTGGAAGCATGCAGTACACCTCAGATGTGGCCAGGGGGCAGTACAGCACAGCTGTTGTGGGAACTGGAAGAAAACACATGGATCAGATCCTTGTTTCTAATAAGAGTCTGTTAGTTACAGAGGGAGCCACTAATAACCCCACTGATCTCTTTACCAACAACAGCAAACTGATCACCACTGAAGAACTACAGGCTGGAGAAGTCTGGAGAAGATGGGCTGTGTGGAAAGTGCTGGGAGAGAGAGAGAGAGAATTGAGTGTGTAATAGAAGTCCCTCTGTGAAACAGTAGGGGTCTCTGTGTCTCTATTGGAGAGAGAGGGAGAGTGTGTGTGTGTGTGTGAGAGAGAGAGAGAGAGAGAGAGAGAGAGAGAGAGTGAGAGAGAGAGAGAGAGAGAGAGAGAGAGAGAGAGAGAGAGCTCTGATTGAAGAGATGACCTAATTCAGTTCAGGACGTCCCACAATGCTCGTTCATGTACAAAACACACACACACATACACACTCACTCACACACACACAATCTTTTTCTCCCTCTCTCACTCATACAGACACATACAATGGGAGCTGGGGGGAGGGAATGAAGGAGAGAGAGAGAGAGAGAACGAGAATGAGATTAATTCTCAAAGTGCAGCAGTGAAATCCATATTGAAAAAGGATGCCATTGTCTCTTACCTCTCTAGCCCAGCTTTTGTGGTTGACTGTGGTATTTTTTCATTAGAGACTCACAAATACGAACGTGACGCTGGAATGCATATCTAATTACAGTGACAAACTCTCCACTGGAAAGGAAAACAGTGCTGTGATGTGGTCAGTGTGATGCACAACTGCAAATATACACTGTTTAAAGCTAGCCTGGGCTGCTTTAATTACAGCTGCTTTACTGACGCTGTAGGCCGCACTGCCAAACACCATACCAATGACTCAACAGTGAAACTTCCATCAGCACTCTGCTATATATTTATACATACAATACACAATGTATATATCTATATATTATACATACAATACTTACTGTATATATCTATATATTTATACATACAATACAAAATGTATATATCCATATATTTATACATACAATACATACTGTATATATTTATATATTATACATACAATACTTACTGTATATATCTATATATTTATACATTCAATACACAATGTATTTATATATATTATATATACAATGCATACTGTATATATATATTTATACATACAATACACAATGTATATATCTATATATTTATACATTCAATACACAATGTATATATATATTATACATACAATGCATACTGTATATATATATTTATACATACAATACACAATGTATATATCTATATATTATACATACAATACATACTGTATATATCTATATATTATACATTCAATATACAATGTATATATCTATATATTATACATACAATACTTACTGTATATATCTATATATTTATACATTCAATACACAATGTATATATATATATATTAAACATACAATGCATACTGTATATATGTATACATACAATACACAATGTATATATCTATATATTATACATACAATACATACTGTATATATCTATATATTTATACATACAATACACAATGTATATATCTATATATTATACATACAATACATACTGTATATATCTATATATTATACATTCAATATACAATGTATATATCTATATATTATACATACAATACTTACTGTATATATCTATATATTTATACATTCAATACACAATGTATATATATATATTAAACATACAATGCATACTGTATATATGTATACATACAATACACAATGTATATATCTATATATTATACATACAATACATACTGTATATATCTATATATTTATACATACAATACATACTGTATATATACCTACATATGTTTATACATACATATGTGTGTACATATCTGTACATTTGTATTCAGTACATCTATATAGTACTGAAAAGCACTATTTTAGTTACTTAATGTAATAAGGATTGGTTACTTTATGCAATATATATATATATATATATATATATATATATATATATATATATATATATATATATATATATATGTATTTTGCACCACCCAAGTACTACCTGCTCTGTGGTGATCCTGTGGGGCCCTGACCATTGAAGAACAGGCTGAAGAGAGGCTAACAAAGTTCGCAGAGAAACAGGTGGACTACAGAGTGCTCCTATACGGTAAGTGGAGCTGATATAATGGACAATGAGTGTCGAGTGTTATGGCTGATCAGCATATGTATATATCGGCCATAAAATTAATACCACCTCCTTTCTATATATATATATATATATATATACACCGTACAGTAAAATGATTACTACTACCTCCATGTATCTACACTCATTGTCCATGAAATATATCTATATGTACATTTTTTAAACAATGTATGTGATATATATAAATAAGCTTGATCTATATAGCATCAAAAAACAAGTTCCACTCGAGTGAAGGTACAGTATGTGTGTGTATATATTCATACAACATATCTAAAAAGGGGACTTTTACAGTACTGAAAATGGGTACATTGACTCGTAACAGTGCTCTTTAGATCATGGTTTATTTGAAAAGCTTATACGAGAGGTTTTCCACCATCCTTGTATTTGAGCACCGTTTATAAGCATTTAAATGGTTCTTTGAGTTGTGCTCCTATATAGACCCTCACCTTTACTAAAGAACCACCGATGAACCCTTCTTAAAACTGTATTTAAAAATGTATATATATTATTTTCTGTCTCTCTTTCTTTTGTTTCTCTCTCTCTCTCTCTTTCTCTCTCTCTCTCTCTCTCTCTCTCTCTCTCTCTCTCTCTCTCTGTCTCCCCCTCTCCCTCCCTCTCCCCTTTCCCTCCACTCTCCACTTTTTTTTTCTTTTTTTTTTTTTGCCGGCGGCTGGAATTATAGGTAGTCATTTCATGCTAAGACATGGTTTGACTTTTTTTCCCCTCTCTTTTTTATTATTGTTATTATTACTGCATGTACTAAAGAGGCAGGATAGGGTTATTAAATATGCCAGAGCCAATTGTATTTTTGCTCAAGTAAGCTTCCTGGAAATATTCCATCTGTGCTGCTTTTATACTTGCGAATGTAGTTATGAATTTTAAAGCAGGCTGCTCTAAGTGAGCGAGAGGAAAGAGGCTGTGAGCAGAATTCTGAGTAATGCGGAGAGATTGGAATTTCTTGTTTGAGAAGCAGCAAAAAGGAGAAGGAGGCGGAGGAGGAGGAGGAGGAGGAGGAGAGGGGGAGAGTGGGAGAAGGGAGAGAGAGAGAGAGAGAGAGAGAGAGAGAGAAAGAGAGTGGGGAGAGCAACAAGGTTGTATTAGACATACCGGTTTTCATCATGCCTCCAAAAATAATCACTGCACAGTCTCTCTCTCTCTCTCTCTCTGTCTCTCTCTCTCAGTCTGTCTCTCTCTCTCTCTGTTGATGAGAATATGTTCATGTTTGGATTTTCCCTGTGAGCCAACAAGGTTGCTAGTGAAGGCCTAACTGAAACCAAAAAACTTCAGTAATATATGCTGAAACATTTGTGAGCTTTAAAATCAGCTACTGGACTTTATTGCTATGTAGAAAAAATTAACTCCTGAAAATAGTTAAGATTCCCAATGAAGCCCTTCGTCTTTTTAAACATATTTAAACATCTGAACATTTGATCTTTTTTGAGTTCCATATTGGGAGATGGAGGTAAAAAAAAACTGAACACACACAAACTGGAGAAATGCCTCTAAACATTTTATAAAACATAATTAATACAAATGAACTTTTATTATATTTATTTAAAAAAAAACTACAATCAGAGTCAGGTGCAGAACATCAGCTGCAGATGATCAGAACATGGTTAGAGAGGATGATTCTGGAGGAGTCTGTCTTATTTAAACCTCAGACATTTAGTCTGGTTTGGTCTTGATGGTTGAAGTGAGTGGTGATGATCACCATCATGGCCAGATCCTAAGAGCTCTCTGAGGCCTTCAGAAAGAAGGTTGTAGATGCAGACGAGTCTGGGAAGAGGTTTTAACAGATCTCAGAACAGTTAGAAATCAGCTGTTTCTCTGTACGCTACATTATTTACAAGTGGAGAACATTTAAAACCACTGCCAGCATGGGCAGATCAGGGTGTCCTCCAAGTTCAGCCGCAAAGAAGCCTTCAACAGTCCTAAACTGTCATCATGGGATCCACAGGTAGCTCTTGCCCCAGTTAATGCTAAACTACAGCATCTACCATCAGAAAGAGACCGAACAAGTTTGACTTTCATGTGAGGTGTGCAAGGAGCTATCCAAAAAAATCATCAGGGCAAGACCTGCTCTTCGTCTAGGTGCACTCTGCCAAACCGTACTCTTGCCCTGATGTGTGTGTGTGTGTGTGTGTTTATACAAAAAGAAAGTCTGAGGAAATGTTTTTATTTTGCATTCGTTTGGATTTTAAACATTTTTTCATTCTGAATATCACCAGCATAGGCATTTGAGTAAGAAGAAGTAGAATCTATAAATTCTAGAATGTTATAGTATTTGGTGGTGTGTTCCCCATTGGCTTTAATACTAGAGAGCCCTGAAGCTGCACAGACTCCACAGAAGTTTATGTAAAAGCTTCTGACGAGCAGATCAGCTCCACCTGAGAGTCGTCTGAATACAAGCTTCAGTGGACGAGATCAGCCTCAAAACACTGCTGACCGTTCTGTACAGATAAGGCCTTAACAAGGTCATTGTCACACGTTTGCTTGATTTGGAATATTTACACAGGAAAACTTCAGAATATCAAACTTGTGTTTTTGTTTCTTTTCAGGTTCAACTAAAAAACAAACTCCAGATTTTTCAAAGTGGTCTCAGACGTTCAGATCCCCGACGTGCATGATTTCTCATGCACCTACAGCATGTCCCTAAGGACACACACAACACTGGTAAACAATGAAGGCCTGTTTACTTTCATGAAGGCTTCTTAAAGTCAGCCTAAATATGTACGACAATCTAACTGTGTTCGGTACACGCTGTACGAATCCGGAAATGGTCTTTTAGTCACGTAGGTACGAAGTCCTGTTGATACCAGGCTGAAATGCTGTATGGTCCTCCCCCCTGAGAGCTGGTGGTTGTTGTGGTGTTTGCTAGGCTAAATATTGAGTGTCTGTTTTATTGTAAAACCCAATACATCATAATGTTACTGCCATTAATAATAATAATAATAATAATAATAAGAAGAAGAAGAAGAAGAAGAAGAAGAAGAAGAAGAAGAATTATAATAATAAGAAGAATATATAATATATAATAAACATAATAATAAGAAGATTTATTAGGTTTAAGTTAAAATATCGCATAATTTTAATAATTTTAATTTTATGGTCACAGACATTTGGACCCCACTGCATTTTAGGCTCTTTAATTTGTTAATATTAGCACAGTCTCTCTCTCTCTCTCTCTCTCTCTCTCTCTCTCTCTCTCTCTCTCTCACTCTCTCTCTTTGTCTTAAACACACACACACACACACACACACACACACACAGCAAAAACAAATGAAAAACTTAATTCAATTAGGACCGTTTTGTTGAAAAAAAAAAAGATTCCTCTCCATGTGTGCCTTTATTGAGTTGTTATGATTAATTTGCTAATCTAATAAAAAGAGTTTTTTTGTGAGCATTCTCATTTGTGTTATTTTTCATCTGAGCGTCACAGCCACAGGGTCAGGCAGAGGCGAAGAATAAACCAGATTAGGTCAATTAAAGGCAGACACACGCCGACGAGCACCCAAACAGAATCTGAACTATTACACCCAGGTTCAGAGTCCTGATTAGAGGGAGTGGTCAATGCACTCCACACCTTCACTCTTACAGCAGCATTACGGAGCAATCTTACCTTAAACAGCAGCTCCAGGATCCTGCTGAAGCTCCCCTGACAGTAACAGGGAGAGTGGCTCTGTCTTTGTCATTGTCACCTCAGGCTGAAACAGCGCTACTGCTCCATGAAACGATGGTGGAGCTGCAAGAGAGCCTCTCTCCAGAACTGCGTAACGCTGCAGCGCTGCATAACCCGAGTTACATTAGTGTAAAGTCCTGTAGTATTACTCTATCGCCTCAGCCCACATGCTTCTCTACCTTCAGATTCTGCCTATGTACCGTTCAGCTTGTCCAGAAATGCACGTGTACAGCTGGCCATGAGGGGGCAGCAAAGCATGATTTGCGTTTACTGCAGTGGAGTAAAATGAATTACACTTCCCACCTGTAGGAGGAGCCTGTGAGCAAAAATAGCAGTTCTTGCATATTCCTCCTTTAAAAATAAATACATGCATGTTTATGGGAAAATCCTTAAAGAGAAATTCTAAAGAACTCCAAATAATTATAAGCTTTATTTACAGGGTTCATTTGTAAGCAGAATGATTGAGAGATATTCCCTGTGAAAAACTGATTTCACAGAAAGTTATTAAAATAAAAAATGGAGCTGTGAATACGTTGCCTACATGAATATTCACAAATACATATTTTGCGAGTAAGGACACTTCACCCGGAGCTGGAATGGGGGTCGACTTTGAAGTTCTGGGCGGCTTTGTGTGGAGACACACATCCACTTCTCAGATGGGTGAGCAGAGAATAAGAAGAACGTAGGGGGCGGGGTATGGGTGAGTGCGACGTTGTTCATCATGAAGGTGAATTGAGAGAGTGAAAGTATATGTATACATATATATATATATATATATATATATACATATATATATATATATATATATATATATTCATTTTGTGAATTAGAGATAACATGTTGACAACAATTTGGAGTTATGACGAAAGTTGATTTCAGGAGATGGACCACGCCCTAACTCCTCCTCCTCCTCAGCCATATATATATATATAGTTGTGGGCATGTTCTATGTAATTCATGAAATTAAGCAACTTTTTGAAGCATCTGAGAAAAAAAAATTCACCTTCAACAGGTCCACAGTCGCACAAAGTGAAGCCTCTTCAAGCTTTGAACAGGTCTTCACTTTCTCACATCTCATTCATGAAAACAGGGCTTTGAAGAACCATCTGTAGAAAGCTTCTTCACAGAACCAAAAGTGGTTCCTCTGTGTCGTCGCTTCAAAGAACCCTTTATTATTAAGAGTGTTCTCTCAACGTTCCACCAGAAGTCACAGGCCTTTATCTTACACCTTGTCCAGTTCCAGATTAGGTGTATCATAAGCAGAAGCAGGGCTTCTAAGCAGCCCTAATGCAGTGAGTCACGTCTGCTAGAACGCGAAGGTACCCACCTAGGTTCACTCGAGGTGTTTCTGACTTCAGGACTCATCTTAGTGCGGATCCCTGAAGTGAACTGATTTGCACTGCATTTCTGTGTTTGGTAAAGGAGTAAAGATCACTCACTTCAGCTTAGTTTGATGGAAAGAAGAAGACATAAAGACAAAAGAAACCCTGGCAGTCAAAGGAGCTGCTTAGACGAGTGGGCAGACATTCACATGTGCACTCACACGTACATACATTGGGCACATTCTAACCAACTCTACTCTCATTCTATCCCCCACTACTATATGACATTTTAGCCAGCCACACATCTGTGTGGTGGCACCACAGGCTGCTGCTGCTGTTGTGCAATGAGCACACTACATGGGAACGGAGCTAGGTTTTATTGTGCAAAAAAAACAACAAAAAAAACAAAACAAGCAGAAACCTGTTTCCACTGGGCACGATGCTTTCTCATTTAATCTCAGAAAAGCCTCCTGCACGTACATTACCGAGCAAACTTCAGAAGCTTGTTTGGTTTTGAGAACTATCTATGTGACGCTTCTATTATTTTAAAAGCTACAGACTGTAGAGTGAAGCTATACTGTCAACCTGACTGAATTCCCATTTGTTTTGCTGTTTTATTCACTAATCAGAAGCGCCTGATTCTCACACTCACACACTGACCTGAATGGAGTGTGTGAAATTTAAGAATTGTATGAAATCCTGCAATGATCTACTGCATTCACCAAATACTTCACAGCAGAGTGAAAGTTTTACCCATTTAAAGCCTTGAACCATTAAAATGAGAAAAATTGTAAAAATCTAATTACAATTTTTGGTAAAACTGAAGTGTTTATTTGTCCTTCTGAGCAATTATTTAAAAAGACACAACATTTTTAACCCCTTTTTATTTAAAGTTGCTTTAAAAATGTTCATCAAATAATTTCAAATGATGAAATCTGTCTGTATTTTTCTGGTGCATGCAGTGCATAGATAATCCACCAGGAGGCTGAAAACATATAGCTGATTTGATCTTTTATATTTATATTTTTTGGATGTCATTAAATATTTATTGATGTACTTATTATTTATTTAATGCATAATATAATACATAATACTTGTTATTATATATATTATTTCCTAATTATTTAAGACAATTCATTATTTCATGATCACTCTGATGTTTCAGAGGTCTTAAGGAGAACTCAAATATGTAGCAAATATGACACACTTGGCTTTCGATGCTTAAGATGCTTAATTCTGGGAGGTACAGGTCGAGGGTCTTATGAAAGAAGTTGAAATGCTGAAATGTTTATGTGCTTTTTAAAAAATGACTGATTTGAACAGTCAGTCAATGAATACTGTAGCACTGGGACCAGAGTGTCTCAGTATTTCATAAGGTTTTTGCGAGTTATTTAACTTTCGTGCTGTTATTCTTTATTACATTTTTTATTTTTTGTAAAATTCCATTACTAACTTATTTATTAAACAATATTCTAATTGTGGCTGTGTTTTGTGTTTTAGTTTACTACATTATTACTGCAAGCTTCAGGTCTTAATGACTGGTCGAGGTGCATGTAACTGCTGTAATGGGATGTTCCTTTCATGGGGTGATCAATAATGATCAATAAACAGCAGTACACCATTGAGAAACACAGCACGATCGTTCTTGTACCTTAAAAAAATGTACGAACATTCAAGGATTTCCAACCAGAAAAGCTGTCTTGGTTGATTTGCTGTATTTGCTTGTGGGTTGTACTACGTGTTGTATTGCATTCGGTAATGTAGCGAAAAAATGTCTCTGACAGCTGTAGAGGCACATTGCAGCACATGTAAGCTGTACATTAGGGGTACGCAGGGGTGTAGAAAAAAAGCTGTACATTAGAAAAACACAGTAGAGTATTACAGCATTATGATACAGTAAGAGTAGAGTAAATAAACACTTAATCTGCTTACAGCGAGTGTAGGAGACTGTTATTAACGCTAAGCTTTAATGTTGGAGTAAGAGGATATCACTGCAAAGCAAGAGATTATTATTTTGCAATTGGTTGGAAAAGTGCAGTGGGGTCACAAAACTGCCTTTCCGTTGGTGGACTGGGGTTCGATTTCCAGGCAGGACCACACCAGCCGACCATGGTGTGGCGCAACAGATAACACCACTCTCTGCCAGTGAGCTAATACACCATTTACATTTATGCTGATGCTCTTATGCAGAGCGACTTACATGGTTACTCATATTATAGAGGTGGGCCAATGCAGTGTTAGAAGTCTTGCCCAAGGACTGGGAATCGAACCCTGGTCTCCAACATGGTGTAATAGCTCACTAGCAGCTAGTGGGTATATATACTGTTGCGCCACACCAACCACCCAGCCAACACCATGTCCCACCCAGAGACCAGGGATCGATTCCCGGTCTGGGTGACTATGCTGCAAGACTCCTAACACTGCATTGGCCCACCTCTGTAATACCAGTAACCTTGTAAGTTACTCTAGATAAGAGTGTCAACTAAATACCAGGCGAGCACATCACCCTTGACCCCTAGACCAATAAGAGTCCTTGGGCAAGACTCCTAACACTGCATTGGCCCACCTCTGTAATACCATTAACCTTATAAGTTGCTCTAGATAAGAGCGTCGGCTAAATACCGGGCGAGCACACCACCCTAGACCAATAAGAGTTCCTGGGTAAGAGTCCGAACTCTGCTTTCTCCTACCTGTGTAACATCATTCTAATGTAAGTCGCTCTGGATAAGAGCACATTAAAGTTAAATGTGAACCAGAGTCCTTGAGCAAGATTCCCAAGATTGCCACACTCACCAATTTGTATTTGTAAAGTGATTAAATTATGAGTTCGTCTTATTTTCATCTGCTAAAAGATGAAAAAGGCCATTTTCATAACAATCCTTGTTGAAACTAGAAGGCAATAAACTGTTGAATAAGATATCTCTTCAAACTCGTAGTATTTCTCAGTCTTCACTGCTTATTTCCATGATTTAAGCCAGCAGTGTGCCTCCATTCACTATTATTAAGTCTCCTGAAATGCCTGCTGGGTGAATCTGTAGGTATCTCTGAATGAATAAAAAAGAATCCACCATAAATGAAAGCTTCCAGTGTGCAGAAACCCATCTGGCCTCGAGTGAAAGTATGCGACTGCAGCACCTGCTGTTACACTGCACACCTTTTAATACGCAGTGTTCGGCCTCTGGTTTCTTCAATATTAGCACCAGCTAACTGTAATGACCTCTAAAAATGGCTGTGGCACAGAAAGCATTAGCACTGTGAGAACTAGGCTTAGCTTTGTGGTTTCCTATAGTTTTGACTCATACTTCTGATATGAGTTGAGAGAGATCGGTTGAAGCCGGGGGACGAGGCTGTTATTTCAGTTCCAACATGGCCGCTCTTACTCAGGCTTTATCGGGGTGATGTGGGCTGCTGAGAGCCGACGATGGCACAAAGAAGCCAACAAATCAAACAGAAAAAAGTGAATCAACTAAGAGGCCTTCGTCTCCTTTCAAACACATGCGACTTCCTGGCATTACAAGCCTGTGTGTTTACAGCATAATCTACCACACTATCTAGACACTTACTGTGTCCCAATTACTGCTTAGGGAACAAGTACAGGTGTGAGCTGAGGTGTGAAATGGTATAGTGCTCAAAGGCTCGAGTTTTCTTTATGCAAAATGATCCGTTTAAGAGCTTGAGGTTCTTCACACAAGAACAAATGATCGGTACGTTGATCGTTAAGTGATCTTTTCTTCTTGGAAAGATCATGAGCTTCAGCTTCTTCTGCAGAACAATATCATTCAGTGCCTGAATAAGGGAATCGATTCAGTTCAGCAGAGGTTCTGGACCTTTTTGTAGTGCTGTCAACACCACGAAGCGTCCGCTAGGAACTGTTCTGAAAATGTAACCATCCAAGTACTGATGTATTTGTGGACAATTTGGGGCTTTTTTTGAGGTGCTGTTTTAGCCACAGCTGTCTAACTGTCTCTTGTTCATGACGACGCTGCCAGCAAAACTAGCACGTGATTATTTTTTTTAAGGCCTCCTTTTCGGAGACGCATTTCACAAACCAAGCAATGCAGCACCACCTCGAAAAAACGGAAATAATTCATGTTAGTTTCTGTGAAAATTCACAGAAAAGTATCAAGTGCCTCGCACGGTTATCACAGGCCTCATGCAGGTTGCAAAGTTCCCCCTTTTGAAACTTTTTTTTTTTTTCATTTTGCTGAATGTAAGTAAAAAGAAAAGAAAAGGAAACCTCTTATAAAAGGCAGAGACTGAAACTCTTTTCTTGTCAAATCCACCCACGTTTCCTGGGCTCATTCGTTCCCCCTCTCTCTCTCTCTCTCTCTCTCTCTCTCTGACTGGGCTATTGTTAGAGAGAGAGAGAGAGAGAGAGAGAGAGAGAGAGAGAGAGAGAGAGAGAGAGAGAGAGAGAAGAAGGGGGGTGCATGCAGGACGGGGACTTTGCTTCAAACTGACTCCTTCTCTTAAAGACTACCAGACCAGTTACATATGTGGTCTCGTTAGCTAAAAATGTTGACATGGAAACCAGCGCCCATACGTTACCCGGCCACATCAAAGAAGGAGAAAAATGGCCAGAAAGAGAGAGACAGAACGAGAAAAAAAAATCTCCTGTCGATGAGACTGTTTGGTGCACGTTGCACCGCAAAACTTTAGATGCCACACTAGTGGAAAGTTTCCATGTAGCATGTCCCTCAAACTGTCTCCTCGCCTTAGGCCTTCAGGTCATATGTCCGACTACCGCTTTACACTTGACCACTGCACTTGCGTGTAATGGGCTCTGTGGTTGTGTATTTACATGGCTGAGAGTGATCTCAAACACTTCCCACCAGTTAAAATGTCAAAATGTTACATTAGTGTTGTGTTGGAAAAAATACCTTGTTGTTGTAAATTAAAAGTGAAAACATTTTTCATTTTACAGACTTTCTAACAAAAACAAACAAAATGTGTTAATGTTGTCAGTTAAGAGGTTGAAAACAAAAAAAAAAACTTTATTATTGTTGTAAGTTTTAATATGACAAAAATGTAAGTTTATTAGTATTATAAATTTATTGTTGTATTAGTTAATGTTGTATTGTTATATTACTAGTGTTGTAAGTTTAAATATGAAACAAAAAAATTGCTGTCAGTTGAAATGTGAAAAACTACATTTATAACTGTTGTAAGTTTAAATATGACAAAAAATCTAAAAATATTTGTGCTGTAAGTTTAAATATGACAAATAATCTAAAAATATTAGTGTTGTAAGTGTAAATATGACTAAAGATCTAAAAAATAATTGTGCTATAAGTTTAAATATGACAAATAATCTAAAAATATTAGTGTTGTAAGATTAAATGTGACAGTAAGAAGTTAAGTGGTCTAAATAAATGAAGAAAATTGTTTTTATGGAAATCTATTAATTTATGCGCTTTTAGTGCTGAACATTTTAAATTCTTGAATAGTAAGTGAAAAAGTTGCATTTGATAATAAAGTATATGAAGTTTAATTGTCAACAGTCTAACCACATAAAGTTAAAAAATTATTGGAGATAATTAGTGGAAAAAGTCATGACATCTAATCATGAGCATCAAGGATATCTCATCAGTATGAAGTTGATTGCTTTCAACTTCATACTTCATAGATTCTCAAACCGGGGCCTATTTGGAGGAAATTAATTAGAGAGAAGTTACTGATCTGTAACGTTTATCACATTAGAAGCTTCACAACCTCAACGTTCAGCAATGCAGCCTAGAAAGCTACTGCAGTTGTAGCATTTATAGTAAACAACTACAAATGTTACGTGAGAAAGCTCTGTAAGTGAGAGAGCTCTGTATGCGAGAGAGAAAGCAGAAATAGCATAGCTACAACATACACAAGGCATTTATGGCATGCCCCCCCTCCCATTATCTTGTTTCATTAAGAATGTATGACTGAGATTTCCACATAATGTGTATCATAGCACAAAATGGTGCTTCAGTTTTCCGATTGCTCAATAATGATCTATTTGCCAATTCAATACTAGCAGAGGTGCCTGCTGCAGTATGAATAAAACATTTAATGGGGTTTTGGGGGGGGGGGGGGGGTAGGTGGGGGGTGCTGTGGGGGTGCAAGGCAGTGCTAGAGTACAGCTTTATTTCTGCACTTCTTCAGGTAGGAAAGAAGCATACATGAAATCTCCAAAGCGCTCTTCTAAATACAGTGCCGACGCAGCAGCTCAACACTGAGGGTTGAGATGAATGCAGATTCTGAAGTCACATCACGGTGTGAAAGCGGGAGTCGCGAAACACATTTAGCTTAGCATTCAGGCGTTAAATGGATAAACGTTCATCAATTTATGTCTTTTGTGGTGTAGATCTCAAAGAAACACAGACTAATCGGTTCACCTTTAACATTTTTTTTATTACGGACAAATGAAACAAAAAAGGCATAGTGACACAAAATGACCTGGCTGGCAAGGAAAGAAAAGGCCAGCTTCAAAAAAAGTAAAAAACAAAAAACGGGAAAAAAAGCAATCATCATCATCAAACCAAAAAAAAAGAGAGCAAAAACAAACAAACAAACAAGAAAATTCAAATAATGTAGTTATAAGCAAAAAATGATCTCATTTTGTTCATAAATAGATAGGAAACCAACCTGTTAAACAATTAAATAACTGATGGGCAACTTGCAAAAAAAAAAGAAAAAAAAGTTGGTAACAATTTAAAATAATTATCATTACTGGCTTTACAAATAAAATAACTACAATTGGCAGGTTTGTACACAAATTAAATGTCTTAAAAGTTATTCTTTTTTTCCAAACTAAAATATTATGCTACAGTGAAAGAAAGAAAGAAAAGTTTGACTAAATGATCAAATGTAATTTTTTTCCTCACAAAACTTAAGGATGAGATCAACACAATATAACACCTAGCAAAGCTACTAGAAAACTATAGACCCACTGTTGTTTTTAAATGTGTGCTGTAATATCTCACATTGAGCATGGTTTAGTTCACCTTTAAATGTTTGCCCTGGTATGGATTCATCAGTCAGACACGGCAAAAGAACATTGCCTGTTCACCCAGACCTGTGTTTGTCTTTATTCTGGGGCTCCAATTCTCCTAAAACCTGTCCCCAATATTTCCTCCCATCTGAAATGTACAACCTGAGACACAACAGCCAATCAAAGCGCGCCAGAATTTATTCCTAAAATCCCAAACCTCGACAGAATCAGTCCTGACTATAGCGGAGTCTAAACGACTGGGCCAGAGCCCGGTGGCGTGGAACCCAAGTGCAGCCAGGTCGTATGGTCAGTGATGGTTTCGGCCATCAGTCTATCTTTAAAAATCCCACCATTGAGCACAGATTTAATGCAAGATTGTGTTTGTGTGAAACACTCCTCTGATATCACCTGCACAGGCTGATCAATTTGTACAATGCACACTCTCACACACACTCTCACACACACACTCTCACACACGCTCCCACGCCCACACACACACACACACATACGTACGTACACACTCGGCACACGCTCACAAGATACCATTTAAAATACAAATTAATGAATTATAAGTCATATTAAAGAAGAACAAAAATATCTGGACTTCATTTTCCCAATTTGATCCCAAAAAAAGTGATATTTACAATCACACTGTGACAGATCATTAAAGACCTATGGAGGTCTTTAAAATTACAAAAAGAAGTTGTTAAATTCATTTATCTATTCACTTGTTTTTTTTTTCTTTTTTCTTTTCTTTTCTGTCCTTACTAATATCTTCTCGAAATTCACAGAGCATCAGATGGACCTACAGTAAGCTGCGGGCCTTTGATGACTTCATCAGAAGAGTATTTCTCTACAGTACAGGACCAGTTATTGGCAAAAAAAAAAAAAAGCGATGTAGCAAGCAAGAAATAAATAAAACAACATAAAACGAGAGCATGAAAAAGTAACCGAGAGGAGGAGAGTTTTCCTCTGTTTTAGTTAAAGCTCATTTGCCCTGAGGGCCAGTTTTACGGTAGTTTTTGTCTGTTTGTTTGTTTTTTTGTTTTTTCCTTTAATATATCTCTTTTTTGTCTTTTTTTTTCTTTATTCAGAGAAAGAATGAGTGCTCTGGAAGGTCTCCAGTGGGAGGCCTATACATTTTAAGTGCTTGGCAAAAAAATGAGAGGATCACTAGTAGTCTTCAGAACACGCGCACACATCCTTCTAAAAACGAATGCAAAATGACACTGAGGAAAAACAGAGGGTGTCGGGGAAGGGTGGAGAGGTGTAGGGTACTCCCTGGTGTTGTTTCATCACTTTTTGTCGTCTTCCTCCTCAGTTCACTTCAAGTGAGGTAGAGTGGCTTGTCCCTGCCTATCATGCTGCCACTGCGAAATCAACACACACACACAAACAGGTCAGGTTAGGATGGTGTGACGACAGAAGTCTGGTTCAGATCACTGTGTAAAATTCACATTACAGCAGGAAACTGATGTACTGTAGAACTGTAATACTGCAGGGATCCGGAACAGAAACACTTTACTGAGGGGCAACATTTATACGGAAATCAGACACTTACAAGAGACTGTCAGGACACATGACATTATTCCACCAGAGGTGAAGCAACACCAAACTTGATGAAAGCAGTTAATGACCACTGATGCTTGGTGGAATAAGCCTTTGTGGAACAACAACCTTATCTCCAAAGTGGCAACTTTACAGGAGGATGAAGGAATGAAAAACCTTCATTCTGGAGCTTTTCGATTGGTCCATTGACCAGGAAATTTAGACTTTCACAGTGTAAAGAGAGCTGCATGATTCAAACCATGTCAAAAAATGGCACAAACTGAGACTAAGTAACTGAGTTATCATAACAGGCTTAGGTAGGTGTCATATAGCCTTAACCCCTTAAACAGCCTATGGTCCGCCAGCAGGCTGAATATATTATTACAAACGTCTGTTACCAATAGCCCCACCAGTTTGTACAGAAGTTCCTGTAGTTATTAAGTAATACACCTTAGTGTGTGATAAGCCTTGGAGTGTTAAGGGGTTAAAATCAGAAATCTGTATCATCTACAATATAGTGTGATATATAGCGATACTGTGAGCATGTGGATATCTTGTAATTTTTTTCTATATGATTTGAGGAACACACCATCATATGCATAAATTCGGAGTAAAAGAAAAATTGACTTTTTATCCAATCAGAACAGATCCAGTGGGATCTGGATACTATGAACAGAACCACACGGCTCTCTAGTGGTCAGGGTTTAAACAAAACACTAAATAAACCACTGTTTATTAAACCACAGAGAAACCGCTGTATTTTTGTAATCGAGAGTCAGTCACAAAACATAATATTGTGATACTTTGATATATTGATATCATCTCTACTTTCCAGTGAAATGCTATGCTGATAATATACTGTAGTTTAAAATATAATATGTAAGCTATGTAATATGTAAGCTATATGAAAAGCTATTAAAAGGACTGCAAATAAGCATTTTCACTGGTGGTCTCACACTTTTAGAAGCTCCTGTACTGTTTTTATCTTATGAAAGAAAAAAAAATGCAGCAATGATAACAGACACTAAACAAGCAGATAATTCACAGACATTTCCATAACTGTGAGACAGCTAGCTATTTTTTCAAAGGATCCAGTACAGTAAAGGTTCTACGCCAATTAAACACTTTCCCTAGAACCTTACATCCAAGCTAAGAACCATTCAGGGATCCTTCATTTTTAAGCCTGTACTCAGAGGTTGTTACATTCTACACATCAAGGTTTTCTGACAGTAAAAGTTCTCCTTCAGTCACTCAGTCAAACGCAGCGTGCATCCAGGGTGTAGAGCAGACCACAGAACCGGGCGGCAAAATGCCACAAATGAGGAGGCACTGCCACTTCCAGGCTCAGTGTGCTGACAGTGGCCTGGCTGCTGCATCTAATAACTACACAGAGTGTGGAGCTCAGCTCAGCTGATTCAAGCCGGCCTGACATCTTCTTCCACCTCCACCAGACGTACCAACTACATGATGAGTGTATTCTGGGACAAGCTCTCTCCAAGCCAGTGCATGGAAAGTAGGAATGTTTACTGGGCAGTAAGGGTGCCAGTGTGATCTCTTTGGTGACAGACACTGCTAAGGCTGGTGGCACAGCTGCTACGACTGTCAGGGGAATAGTCTCACATGAGCACTTTGGGAGCTGCCTGTGTCACGGCATTGGCCTGCAAAGGACACTTTTAAACACACACACACACACACACACACTCACACTCGCTCCTCGTGCAAGAACATCATTGGAATAGAATCTGGTTGTTTAATCCGCAAAACTATGAAGCCAATTAGTGGTGTCTGTACTTCATGTTTTTATAAGTATATCCAGGGCTTCATTTGGTTGGAATGGGGGACTTGGGGGGGCTGTGAGATGAAAAAATTACAAAGACCCCCCCCTGTAAAACTGTTCAATTTCATTGCTAATAAGCTAGTTGTTACATCAGCTAATCTTAATTATGTCCATATGTGGGAAGCACACACTGCCCTGCTAACTTGATGTAGCAAAGACCAGCAAACACTAGAAGAAAACAACCCAAAGCCATTGTAAGACTGTATGTTCTAATTTCACGGTATTAAATTAAAGTCGGAATATAGCATCTAGACCAACTAATCATGGTACAAGATGAGCGAGACCGAAAACAACTCAACACTACCTCCACCATGCTTGACATTTTACTGGGTATGGGGTACTGGGTATGCCTCATTCATAGCCTCTGTTGCCTAAATGCTTTTAAACAGTCCAGCAGACACGATATGAAAAAATACATTAATGTGCAATACATTCATTATTAATTATTGAAACATAGTTTCAAACAATTCGATACTACATCTTTAAGCATTTTAAATACTTTAAATACTAAGCATTTTAAATCTTTAATTAGAGATGTACCGATCAGTGATTTTAGGGCTAATACCAATCGAGGGCAGGGCTGGATGCCGCATAGTTTTCCAGGCATTACTTGGTAATGTGCATTGCCTCTCAGGATAAAACGTTCTTTGCTTTTTGGAATCAACCCCATTTAAAACCCTGTCGAACTCGGAGCACCAGCTGAGTGAGTCTGTAAATTCCAATACATACAAAACTGCACTGTGGAGCTCACAGTGGCGATACGCTCTGATACTCACTGTACTGGGCTAAGCGATGTCTTGAGAGTTTTACATTAGCTTCAATAGATTTCTGCAGCCGTGAGTGAGGGCTGTATTGGCAACTAGTGCTCTAGTGGTTGAATGAGGAACTGCAGGGTCTGGTGACCTTGCAAAATATCTAGTTAAATATAGATCAGAGATGTTTTGATACTGATATTATACAGAGACATGGCCAGGGGTGAATCACTATTAATTAATCATTGTCCAGGTAACTACAACTGGTATCTGTATGGAAAACTGGAGTTCTGGCACTGTATTAATCCCAACCGCAAAAGCAAAACATTAACAATAGGCTATGGTTGCCAAACAACTTAATGGTCAAAGGTAACTTTATAGTAAGCACAATGATTTTTGATTGAACACCAACTATTAATACAGCCCAGATGTCATAAACTCTTAAGATTCGTCTTACATCTTAAGATAAGTCTTATGCTGAAGACACAGCTCCAAAGCAAAAAGCTACAAAGGCTAACACAATGTTAGCCCACTTAGTGCAGGCTACTGAAGCTTGTTGGGAAAACAGCAGCAGATCAACAAACGCTTCCAGCGAAACCAGGCCAGAAAAGTAAACAGTCCACTTATGGTGGAAACAGCTCATTTTCAAGAGTGGAAAAGACTGAGCTCCACAAATCCACTCAGTGTGAAAATAACAGGCCAGTTAGGTGCTAGCATGCAGGCAGGCCCACTGAGAAGAAAGAGAAGAATCCTTCTTAACAAGATAGGCCCTCTTATGTTTTTCGGCTGCATGCTTGCTTCCAGCAGAACCTCTAATCTCTCAGGCTGTTCAATTAGCAGAGGAGGTTTTGGAGAGATTTAGAAGGTTGGTAGTGTTTCTGCAGGCGCTCCCATATCATTGAATGTGTGGTAATGCGGAGTATTTTTTACATTTAAAAAAAAAGGTCAAAAACTAAAATTGAAAATAACAAACCATGTATAGCCCCTTTAAACAGTCCAGAAAGGAGCTGAGAAACGAAGCATCCCACTCAGCTTATAGGGCCTAGTTAAGAACATCACAAACACTATATGGACAAAAGTATTGGGACACCTGCTCATTCACTGTTTCTTTCATAACCAAGGGTATTAAAAAAAAGAGTCAATCCTGCTTGTTTTGGAGTAACTGTCTACTACCCAGGCTCTCTACTAGATTTTGGAGCATTTTGCTGTGAGGATTTGATTGCATTCAGCGACACAAGCTTCATGTTTATCTGCTCCAGAGAGTCCTATTCTATTGGCAGTACTTCTCTACAGGGACTAGACAAGTTATGTGTGTGCATTTGCACATCTGTGTCAGTGATGATGTGCAAAAATGGCTAAATGCATTCCTTAGAAGGGGTGTCCACAGACATTTGGACATATAGTGTATAGATAGGTGCCGTGATCTGTTATGAGAACTGTGTTTGACAAGAGTGACTGAAAGAGAAGCACACACACACACACATAAATACATACACACAAACACACACCTGCAGTGGTTTCCTCCACACTCCCGATTGCAGTACTCACTGTCCCAGTCAGGGTTCTGTCCCACTGGGTTCGGAGCCCCAGGAGACTGAGAGCCACCCACAGTCTTCTGATACTCTGACTGTAAGTGAGAGAAGCCCTGTGGAAGAGAGAGAGAGAGAGAGAGAGAGAGAGAGAGAGAGAGAGAGAGAGAGAGAGACTCATTTACTGCAACCTCCACAGTAATTCAAAATATTGATTTTTTTTCATCAAATTCTACAGTGATGAGCAATTTAAAAAGACAAGACGGGGAAAAAAAAAGGGGGCACACGTCGACAATTTCAGTCTTCAAACCGCAGCCTCCCTCCTGCATGTTAAATGCTTTCTTTCTTTCCGTTTTTTTGTTTTTTTTACTTTTACGACTTTGCAGAGAGGCGCTAAGCAGAAAGCCAGTTTCTAAAATCAGACGCTTTCACTCAGCTTCACACTTTGCAGGTCTCTGCTGATTCAGATGACACCTCAATACACACCTCCATCTCACAAAACAACACACCAACTGAGCCCATCTCACCCCCCAGTCACAGAACATCACACTTCATTACAATATATCCACTGTAAACACACACTATAGGAGATATGTGCGTGTTTCTTTGCTGTAGCTGGTAGGAGGCAATGGCTTAAGGTTTTTAGTAGCACTTCTAACATCTGAAAAAAATTACTAAACTCTAAAGCTCTCATTACCAAACGCAGCAAGACCCTGAAAACTTGCAGCAACACCAGTTAAACGTGCAGACGCCTTTGCTAACACTTCATTTGAAGGCCACCTACGTAGGGACTTCACAACACATGCATGAGCATTGAACAGCACACTTGGAAAGTAATACTTGAATGTTTAGGAGCAGCTTATGCCACTAATCACAAATTAAAATGTAAAAAGTATTTTATGAAGCAATGCCTTAACTCTTCATGTAGTCAGCATTTGATCAGAAATTACATTCATTAGTATTGGCAGTAATTTAAACCATCATACTTGGCAGTAATTTAACTTTAGCCTAGTTTGTGGAGACCCACAGGGCTCTATTTTAGGGCCAATGTTACATGCGTCAATTATAATCATAATATAGTCACTACAGTGAAGAACTGAAGCTTGGGCCTGCATTCAAGGTTTAAGACGTGATGGACATTTGCTCCATTCATAACACTGTAGTAAAGCTTCATTTACAAGTAATGGACCTAATAAGGAAGTGGCCTCATTATGTACTGCATATTTATCAGTTCCATAAAAGATGTTGATGCCCTTGAATTTACAGTAAGTGGTAATCTGCATACATATTTGTCCATGTGCATGAATATACATAATTCACGTCCTTGCGTAAAAGTAGAAACACCCTGTCTGATTATTACAGTTGTGTAGGATTATTATTATTATTATTATTATTATTATTATTATTATTATGAATTTCTATTAAGGAGATACGTGATTCATGAAAAAGAGGATGTGTTGTTAGATGTTGTTGTTTTATATAGAACTGATATGCAGTATTCTTAACCTAAACTCCTCCAGGTTCCAGGTTTTCCTCCCCACTGTTATAACTGAGGAATTACTCTGCCAGTTTGCATTTGTTTTGCATGTAGTTACCGATTAGTAATCCTAAGGGTGTAATAAAAGTCATAGAGCACAAGGGGTTCACTAGGCCTTAAAAGCTGAGAGTAATGCTTCATAACAGTGTTATAAATGGAACAACTTTATATCTCTTTAGTGTAAACCTCTTATGTCAGCACAATTTTCTTAACGTACATCTAATGTCATGCCAATAACTGGCATAAGATGCTCATAAATCCGCAGGTCCTGCTTAAAAACATTATTACATGTGTTTTGATGTTTGAATGAAGGTGGTCTATAAAGAAAGTGATACCTGGCTATTCCAGATTTTAGAGAATCGACAAAACTATGAAATGACACATATGAAATTACTACCTTTATAAATATCACTCATCTACTCTATTCTGCTAAATGAAGCTATGTATTTAATCCCACCTTACCTGACAACACAGATACACTAACCAGAATGATGTAAAATAATTGTAGTTAATGTTTCTCAAACTTTACATTTCACAGATGATTTTAACCAAATACTTTTTGTTGTTTTGAGAGGAGGACAGATAAAGCATAAATATAAGATGAGATTTAAGAATAAATGCATGCATCGTACACATTACGGCTGCATCAGCACTGAAACTCGGTTGCAAAAGAGGTTTGTAAAAGTTTCCAAAGCGGTAAACGCATGGTAGTCCGTCAAATTAGCACGAAACAAGAAGGTGGTTTGTACACAGCGCAAGGTTTCAATGGCACACCACAGCAGCACTAGCATGATGTGCGAGCACCTGCAGAGAAAACACACAGGCGCTATTCTGGACGATGGACTGCCAGAGACAGCAGAACCTCTGTAAGCGTTGTGTATTATATGTTTAAATAATATTAATAATATCATAGTGAAGCTTTTTGACATGTGTTATCGCTGCAGTCTGCTAATACATGTTATTAAAGCCATAGTCGTCTGCCTGCTACCCAAGAATTTCCATTGAATAAGAATAAGAGAAAGTGTTAAGGCTAGGGCACATACCCTAGGTAGTTATTTTACTTCTGCCATTGTTTTAAGCACAATTCTTTATTTAGGGAATGCCATCTATACAGTAGATCGAGTTTTAATAACAGGGGTCAGTATCCAATTTATAGTATAGGCCTACTGATAAGGGTTTAAGTAGAAACCTGGATTTCTTTTAAAATTTTAATACTGACAAATAATAAGCCCTTTTTCCTGTTTATTGTTATTGTGCTAAAGATGCCAGTTTTAAACTTAAATATGTAACATTTTGTTTACAGTTCCTTTTTTGTTTTGCATACTACAGTGACATGCAGTTTGCGGCTGCATAATAATAACAACAATAATAATAATAAATGGAAAATAAATTCATTTTTGTTTAGATTAATCTGTGAAATTAATCTGCAGACTAATCAATACAAAAATATCAACATTTTGGGGTGGAGGAACATGTCCTGTAGCCTGTCCTACCAATCTATCGTCCTATACATAACATCTCTACCTTGTTCATGTGTCTTTGACAAGTCTTTGCAACCCTCCACCACCTAGTCACCTCCCCTTTAACTCTGTCATCTCTCATTTCTCATCAGACGGGGGGGCTGGCATACCACCACAAGCAGAAGCCGCCTGAACTCCAGCCCAAAGTTCTCAGAGTTCTCTCATCATATGCTGATGGCATGGTCTGAACTAGCAAAATAGTCGCTAAGCAGCCCTAATATATAGACAGTATTTAAATACTCACATCAGGCTTCCTGCTCACATACTCTGTAGCTACTCAATGGGAGGGGAGGTGCTACTGTATTACTAGTGAGATTCATGGCACCAATGTAAAAGTACAGACATCTTTTATTATTTTATACTGCTAATTTATCAACTCTTTTGCTACCTTCGCTGATGTGACACTGAATTCCCCCATTGTGGGACTAATAAATTATTAACCCTAACTTATCTTACATACAAATTATGCAAAATACAAATTCAACCATGTGTGTCCAAACCAGACTGCTTATTTATAAGGTTATCTTTTCTATCTCTTTATTCCATTGCTTACAAACTGTGACACAAAAGAGAATCTTCTGATCACCAGCTCAACAACCATCGCTGTAGTTTCGTCAGGTGTACTCACCTGTTGGCCTGGGGGCGGGGAGTGGAGGGAGGCCTGGAGGCCCATCTGGTGGGAGATGATTGGCTGTGACTGGACCTGCTGCATGCGGATAGGCTGGTTGAGGAGGGAGCCCTGGTGCAGGGAGAGCTGCTGGTGGAGAGGGGGGCTGATCTGGAAGGAGGCGGGTGGGGAGGCGCTGAGGGCGGGAAGCATGGCCGAGCGCGGCAGGCCGTGGCGGGGCGGCCCGGCCGCGTAGCTCTGCAGGTCGGACAGAGGGAAGGGGCTGGGGCCCAGGTAGGGGGAGGAGGGCTGGGGAGGCACACTGTACAGCGGAGGGTTTGGGGGCATCATGTGCGACGAGGGTTGGCTGGACTGGACATTTTTGCTCTCCACTGGGTCATTGTAGGTCTGGGAGAGGAGAGGGAGAGAAAGAGAGAGCAGAAGAGTCAGGGATCAAAGCACTGAGAAAGACTTATCACACAGCACAGAAGCAGAGCTCACAGCGATTCGCTCAGAAAAGTAATCAAATTTACACACATTTACACAATCCTCCTACTACCACAAATGCAGTCCATCTGCCTGGTGTCTGAAGTTGTCTAATGTAGCACACTAGCAATGGAAACATATACACTATATGGACAAAAGTATTGGGACACTTGTTTATTCATTCTATCAAAACCAGATTAAAAAAAAAAACTACTTTGGGATTGCATTGCTGTAGGAATTTGATTGCGTTCAGCACCAAGGGCGGTAGCGAGGTCAGGATGTTGGATGATCACCACCTCATCTCATCCCCAACTCCCCAACTCATCCCAAATGAGCTGTATGGACCACCATCCAACCTTATGAAGATCGTCCCGTCGCCTAATCGCCCAATAAATGTCTGCTGTGTTTCACCAGTACTGCTCTCCTCTCAATGTGGAATGGGTGGTCCTAAAAGTGGGTCAGGTTTACATCAGCATACCCCTGAGCAATCACAAGGCTAGCATGGCTCCGCCCTTTCTTTGAGTCTGAGCAGAATTTAGCGGCAGGGTACCAGGGCGAACGAGACGTCCGGGCGTAGCTGGTGGGATGACGGGGCACACAGGACAGTCACTCCCTCAATCGTCTCTAGAAATGGGCTAGTAGCTTGGTTCCAGGTATCAGAACCTCAGTAAAGCTTAAATATCTGTAAAATCACAACTGCAGAACATACAGTAGAAGACCAGAGAGTTCTGATGAGTGCATTTCTGTGATTTTTGTTTTGTCCTATTTCTGCTGTGTGTTTTCTATTTAAATTTAGGCCTTTACACACACAGTTCTACTAGTGTCTATAGCGCAAAACTTAAAGTAGCAAACCCTTGATGCTAACAAGCTGCAGTAAGGGCAAGGTTACATTTCATCTTTGGCTGATCTGAGCTTTAAATCAGGAATATAAAATACACCACATTAAACAGCAATGCCATACTCTAGCACGGCAGTTTAAGCAGAGAAACACGCAGAACTGCCCGAGGCTATTCTCCTATTTAAGCAAAACCAGTTATGTCACACGGTTTGTAAAAACATCGCTGGGCAAATCTTCTCAAGCATGCCGTACATAAAAAATCAAACGCATAATTCCGAGCAGGAAAATAAAACTAAAACTAACAGACCATGCAAACTAGTTTGTTCATTTTTTCCTGCTTTGCCAATCCGCCATGATGCCCATTCATTGCTCCTCTAGGGTTCTCTACAGTACAGATCCACAGATCCTAAGCGGCGGTGTTTATAGCGTATGATGAAAAGCTGGTGCTTTCATTACCTGCCACAATAAGTGGCGTGATCTACGATCAGACTACTTATATATATTGAACAGGGAGACGGAGCTGATCAATATGAGAACAGCAGATGGATGGAGGGGGGAGATGCATTTGCAAGGCAGTAAGGAAAGGGAGTGGAAGTGTGCCTGTGAGTGAGCATGCGTGTGTGTGTGTTTGATAGAAGTCACCTGCCCCTGGAAATTTCCAAACATATCCATCTTAAAATTAAACAAGGGGACCTGGAACTCCTCCAGGAAGTCATTTTTTAATCGCTCTACCCCAAAAACCATCACTCCGAAATACCTGCGTTTACATAAAGGCCGTCCAGCCGTGGATATATGGACATAGGATCCGTTTCACAGCATTCAATTAACCACCTCATATGTCATAAAACTGCGCAACACTTCAGACCAGCACCTTCTAGCATTCATTCAGTTCTCCCTTTTTTCGCAGAGTTCTGCGCTGTTCTTTCGAACGCAAGACCGAAATACATCAGTTTTCGCACCAGATGTGCCTGAGAGAGGTGTTAATACATCATTCCACATTAGTGCTACGCCTGAAGAGGGAGGAAGGCCTCCTTCAAAAGTGGGCTTTCACTCGGCTGCCATAATCAAGCGACGTACATTTGCAGAGACAAAAAAACGCTCACAATAA